>NC_059374.1:2817315-3118982 GCF_019703515.2 Myxocyprinus asiaticus
AAATCTAACCCACTTTACCTCGGATCACATTTGCTGAGCTTCTTCAGAAAATGTAAATTGCATTATGACACTAAAATTAATTTTAGATGACAATCAAGTTCAGTTGGTCGTTAAAAGTTGCTGGACAAATATGCAGGACATAATGCAGTTGTGATGGCAATGCTTTAGATTAGATGATTGTTCAAAACAGCCTATTGAATATCAGGAATGTATCATATGTAAACCCTGATATTACACCCCATCAGTTTTTCTTTAATAGCTGTACACACAGCATATACACATGGATGGATGCTCCTTATACTAAGACTGAAAGTTTCCCCCACTACTTGGTGCAGGTTTCCAGCTTGAACAGGGCCGTGATAATTCATTACTAGGACGGAACCAATGGCAACTTGCAATAGGCGCAACATTAGAACCAATTTTACAGTCCTATCAGAAGGGCAACTGCTCCCTTTTGATTGCAATTCCTCATTTTCTGATTGCATTTATTTGTGAATTAAAATGACAGTATGCTGATTAATTTCAATGAATTGTCTCAATACTCTCCCCATTTTACCAAAACTTCAGAGGAAAAAAAATTAGGGACATCTGGCAGGTGAATTAGCGATAAACACACATTTCTGAATGGAAACGGCTACAGGGCAGATTTCTTTTGTGCTAAACCAAAGTGTTTTTTTTTAGGCATGACGTCATCACACACACCATTTTTATCAATAAAAGGCCATTTGAATGGAAACGGGCAGAAGACGGCAAATTTCGCAAAAAATATTTTACGCATTTTCACTTTGTCAATAACAAATAGCTCAAAAAGTGGATGGAAACAAGGCTAATGGGGTGAGTAAACCATTAAGTGATTTTCATATGGCCCACAACTGAGCTTGTCTCGCTGTACATACACTTGACTGTCTGAGGAAGCTGGGAGCCATTTTTGTTTCTTTTTGTGTTGGTTCCGTCTAGCGGCTGGAGTTTGTTTTGTGGAATAACACTCCTTCAAGAAACTTTCATCGACGAAGGGTCGCTTTTACACTGAAGTTCCTGGCCAAATTGAGAATAGATACTAAGGATGGCTGCAAAATATCTACATGCCCACAACAAGCAATGTCTTTCATAAAATCAATGGACTGAGGAAGTCATGGTGTGTTTCTCACGTGCCTCCAAGTGAGCTTGTCTCACTGAACATACACTGGACCATCGGAGGAAGCTGAGCGCCTTTTTTGTTTCTATTTGTGTTGGTTCTGCCTAGCGGCTGGAGTTTGTTTTGTGGAAAACACTCCTTTGGGACAGTTGTGGATGAATCTGCTCGTTCTTTGTGCTTATGCCTCCTATTGAATGGAGTTTGTTTCATGGAGTATTTTTTGCAGGACATTGGAATGATTAGGTCATCTCCTGCATTCATGAACAGCTGGCTCACTGAACATTCGTTTGACTGTCCGAGGAAACTAAATTACTTTATTTGTATTTATTTATTTATTTTTGTGTATGTTGGTTCTGCTAGTGGCTGGAGTTTGTTTTGTGGAGAAACACACCTTCGAGACAGTTTTGTGAATGAATCTACATGTTCTTTGTGTTTATTCTGCCTATTGGCTGGAGTTTGTTTTATAGATTATTTTCTGTTATGTAATTCTGTCTAACAAAATTTGTACAGAAGCACCGGACTTGAGCAATCCGACGGCAAAGTTGTCACAGGGACTCTCGTAGGCGTGCATGGACTTTTTGAGTTTAGAAGGATGGACGCCGGTTGGCGCTGTCGTGCACGGGGTTAATGCACACGTTTTTCTTTTATCTGTTTGTTTGGTTCGGGGGGAAGTTTTGGGTTTGACTTTGGCACTAATATTGGAATGTGGTCTTTATAATTGTATTTTTGACACACAATCTATTTTTTCTAATATGTCAAAATGTCAAATGTTAATATGAGTGGATTGTCTCTCTCCACATGGAATGTGAATGGGCTAGGGCACCCCATAAAAAGAAGGTTATTTATTTTCTTAAACGTAAGAAATATGATATAGAGCAACATTGAACCTTCACAGGATGTGTAAAAATCTTGGTCTTACAGATATTTTGAGACTTATAAACCCATCTGGCAGGGACTATACATTTTTTTCATCAGTCCATTAGATTTATTCTAGAATAGTCCCTCATTTCTTCTGTCATTGATTGCTCAATTGGAAAAATCTTAGGGTGTGTTCACACTTGTAGTCCAGTTCTCTTGGTCCTCTTGGTCCAAACCAAAAAAGAAAATGATACATTTAGTCCTGGTACGCTTAGCGTTCACACTGGCATTTTTAACACCGAACATAACGATACAACACAAAAGGCATCAGGAAAAATTCACAACCTGATTGGACAGATTTTATGATGTATATTTTGCAACGGAACTTTCCGAACATCCAAAACAATGCTGGCTGCTGGGCGAAATGCGCTCGTTATATTTGTATATGTATATATGGTGGTATTTTTACCAGCTGAGAACCAACGAAGAGCTAATAAAATGTGTAAAGGAGTCAAAACAGTGCCAGGAATTCCTCCGTTGCACACACAAATGAAGATATGCTGCAGGGACAGCAAACAGCGGTTCCTATGCCTGTACCGAATTGTAATGGGCAACATAGATCCTTTGATGAGAAGAACCAGGTATGCTTGAGGTCAGTATTAGGCAAATTACTTCCTGTTTTTGGTCCGTTTAGACGTCTTTGGTCCATATTGCGTTCATATATCAATCGAACTGCACCGGAGTTCATTTGAAAGTGGACCGAGACCCACTATTCAGGCAGTCTCGGTCCGCTTGTTTGGTGCGCACCAAGGTTCGGATGGCAGCATTCACACTTGTTCAAATGATCCGCACTAACAGAGCAATCGCACCAGAGTTCGCTTTAATCGAACCAAACCTGCCAAGTGTGAACACACCCTTAGTCTCAGATCACACCCTGGTGAGTTTAGAGGTGTTGCCACATATGGAGAAAAAGAAATCATATAGTTGGCGCCTTTTGCCAAGTCCTGATTTTCAACAAATTTTAAAGGCTGAAATCAATGTTTATATGGAGACCAACTGGTCCTCAGTATCCTCTGTGGGCGTGGCTTGGGAGGCAATTAAGGCAGTTCTTAGGGGTCAGATCCTACAGTATGCCTCATTCATCAAAAAATCCAAAGCACGAGAACTCGTGGAAATGGAAGAGAATATTAAAAGTACCGAGACAGAACTGAAGTGCCGAATGTCATCTGATGGCCTCAGAGAATTGACCCGATTGAAATACATATATAAACCTATTTTGTTGCGGAAGGTGGAGTTTTGGTTGTTTAGGGCAAGACAGTCATATTTTGAGTCGGGGGACAAAGCAGGGAAGCTTTTGGCTAGATATTTAAAGCAGAGAGAGTCTTTTTCTACCATTCCCTCAGTGAAATCTGCTTGTGGTAAAATGTTTACCCCGGCCATTGATATTAATAATGCTTTTAAAGAACTCTATCTTGATCTTTATAGTTCCACGTCTTCGTCTACTACTGAAGATATTAGAAACACTGTGGAATCATTAGATCTCCCTAAACTGAAGACTGAGCAAAAAATTATCTGGATTCTGAGATAACCTTGGAGGAGCTTGATGAGGTAATTAAGGCTCTGGGGTCAGATGGCTTTACCGCTGAATTTTTTAGATCTTATGCTACAGAACTGGCTCCAATTTTGTTAGGAGTTTATACGGAATCATTAAAGAATGGATAGCTTCCGCCAACCATGACACAAGCCTGGATCAGTCTGATTCTTAAAAAGGACAAAGATCCAAGTGAGTGTAAGAGTTACTGTCCAGTTTTCCTGGTCCAGCTAGATGTTAAAATTTTGTCAAACATTTTGGCTAACCGATTAAGTTATGACATCTCTTATACATACAGATCAGGTGGGGTTCATTCGGGGCCGCAGCTCTTCGAATAACATTAGGCATTTCATCAACATCATGTGGTCAGTGGCGAATGATCAGACTACGGTCGCTGCCATCTCACTTGACACTGTAAAGGCATTTGATATGATAAAAGGGGATTATCTTTTTAAGATTTTGGAAATGTACGGGTTCGGGAATACTTTTATTGAATGGGTTATGTTACTTTAGAGACACCTAGTAGTGGCAGAACAAACAAATGGATTAATTTCGGATTATTTTACTCTGGATAGGGGCACCCGGCAGGGTTGCCCTCTTTCAACATTATTATTCTGTCTTGACCTGGAACCATTTGCAGCCTTGATAAGAAAGGAGGATGATTTTCCAGGGGTGATGGCGGGAGGTGTGGCGCATAAGCTTCTGCTTTACGCAGATGATATTTTATTATTTGTCTCTGACCTTACTAGATCTATGCCTTGCCTCCACAGAATTATTAATTCCTTTTCTAATTTCTCAGGATACAGAGTTAATTGGTCTAAATCTGAAGCTTTGGCTCTGACAGTGTACTGCCCGATAACGGCTTTTCAGCCAGGCGCCTTCCAGTGGCCCAAACAGGGCATTAAGTATTTGGGTATTTTATTTCCAGCAAATATGTGTGATTTAGTTGAGTTAATTTTGACCCTTTAATAAAAAGGTTTACGAGCGATGTGGGCAGGTGGGCTTCATTACATTTATCGATGATTGGAAAGGTTAATGTTATTAAAATTAATTGTATTCCAAAATGCAACTACCTGCTACAGTCACTCCCTATAGATTTCCCCCTCTCTTATTTCAAGCAATTTGATAACATAGCGAATTTGGAATGGGAAGCGTCCCAGATTACATTTCAGTAAGTTGCATAGACCAACTGATAAAGGTGGGCTAGGCCTACCCAAGATTTTGCTTTATTAATATGCATTCGGTCTCAGACATCTGGCTCACTGGTCGCTTCCACCTGAGAAAGCCCCTCCCTGGTTTTGTATTTAGCCATTGTAAAGCCTTTCTATCAAACTAATCAGAGAAGTTAAGTTACCCTGTTATCTCACATTTATATTCGGTATGGACAAAAGTGTCCAGTGTTTAATTCAGACTTTATTTAAATGTTGCCTCGAGCTTATGGCTTAACCCCAATTATGTATTAATAAGTCCCCTTTCTACTGATCAGAGTGGATTGTGAGGGGGGTTACTACACTCGGTGACCTATATGAGAGTGGAATGTTGAGATCCTTTGAAAATCTGGTTCAACATTTTGGGATCCCCAGATCTCAGTTTTATAGGTATTTACAGCTGTGACACCTGCTTTGTACTATTTTTGGGAGTAGCATACACCCCCCTAAAATGGCAGATACTCTGGGAGTGGTGATTACTGCTTTTGGAAAAGGTCATGAAGCATCAGTGTATTACTCCCTGATAATTCAGAGTCTGGGGGATGGATTTTCAACTTCCCTCAAGAGATTATGGGAGAAAGATTTAAACTTGGTATTGGAGGAGGGAGAGTGGGCTAGGATTAAAAAAAAACATCAGGTCTGCATCTAGAAATGCAAGGGTGCACCTTATACAATTCAAGATTTTCCATCGATTTTACTGGACCTCCTCTAGATTGTATAGGCTTGGTTTTAAAGGCACACCCACCTGCTGGCGATGCCACTCAGAGGATGGAGACATAACCCATGTCTTTTGGGGGTGTGTTAAGATCATCCTGTTACTTTCGTAACCTCCATTCCCTGATGGAGGGAACAAGACGTTGTGTCGATGTAGGGGTCACTCTTGGGAGCCACAAACACCTCTGCTTTTTTGAAAAAAGGCCAATGAGAATTGCCAAGTGGAATTTGCATGCCACTCCCCCGGACATACGTATAAAAGGAGCTGGTATGCAACCACTCATTCAGGCTTTGTGCTGAGGAGCCGAGACCAGGTCCTGCCCATATCAGCGGGCAGTTCAGCATTGTGGCAAGAGGGACACAACGGAGGTTACGAAAGTAACCAGGACGTTCCCTATCTGTCATTCACTCAACGTTGTGTCGATGTAGTGACACTAGGGGTCCCTATACAAAACACCACAACTAGCTGAACTGTGTTGTGTGAACTGGCGGTGTGTGACAGCAGACCGCTGTGTGCCTTGTAGCCAGCGCACCAGGCCGTCACGTAACCTCCCCCAATGCTCTTATGAGCATCGAATGTTCCATCAGGAACAAGTCGACTGCCCAACTATAAGGACAGGCTAGCCAGCCGAGGCCTCTTTTCCCTCTCTTTTCTCCCCAAAAAGAGTGGAACTTGTTTTCTGACTGGGAGCCATAAGTGTCTGCGTCGGGGGTGTCCCTCCCAAGGGGAAGACACCGCGGAAAACACACCCTTCCCTAAAAAGGGGGGGGTATTTTGAGTGGAATACGTCACATGGTCTTACAGAGTCTTGTCGGAAGTATGTCATGTGGAAAGGTCCAATGGTAGGTCTTACCCAAAGGTGGAGGAGTTAAACAAAGCATGGCGACCGGGGGCAGAGGGGCCTCTGCCCAAGGAAGACGCAGTTTGCCGTCAGGGAAACAATTTTGCAGAAGATATCACATGGGGTCGCCTTCGGGGAACCAGCACATGTGGATCACTTACCTCAGTACAGGGCCTCATTAGCGCACATACAGGGCCGGTCAGCGAGTTTCTCCGCAAACTCAGCTGCCAGAGGGCTAAGGAGGAAAGTCATCCAGGGACCACAGTCTGTGAACACGGCTGGGAGTCAAGTGCGCATGTCTTCACCTCAAGGGAGGGGAAAGGCAATATGCGCAAGCGGTACACCCGGCCAGTTGTCCCAGAACTTACCTGCTCGTGCCTGCCAGTACACGGGATGAGACCGGCTCAACCCGGAGATTGTAGAACCTTGCAAAGATGTTGGGTGTTGCCCAGCCCGCTGCTCTGCAGATGTCAGCCAAAGAGGCACCACTGGCCAGGGCCCAGGAGGCTGCCACACTCCTGGTGGAGTGGGCTCGTAACCCCACAGGGGGTGGCACATCCTGAGCCTGATATGCCATTGTGATGGCGTTGATGACCCAGTGGTCGATCCTCTGTTTGGAGACAGTGCTTCCTTTCTGCTGTCCACCAAAGCAAACAAAGAGCCGCTTGGAGCTTCTAAGGCTCTGCGTGAAATCCAAATAGATGTGTAAAGCTTGCACCGGACACAGCAACACCAAGGCTGGGTCTGCCTCCTCCTGGGGCAGCGCTTGCAGGTTCACCACCTGATCCCTAAAAGGAGTCATGGGAACCTTGGGCACATAGCCCGGTCGGGGTCTCAGGATCACGTGAGAGTAACCCGGACCGAACTCCAGGCACAATTCGCTGACAGAGAACACCTGCAGGTCCCCTACCCTTTTGATGGAAGTGAGCGCAGTCAGGAGGGCAGTCTTCAAAGAGAGTGTCTTAAACTCAGCTGACTCCAAGTGCTCAAAGGGAGCTCCCTGTAGACCCCGAAAGACTACGGAGAGGTCCCATGAGGGGACGAGGCGCAGTCTGGGGGGATTCAACCTCCTAGTGCCTCTCAGGAACCTGATGATCAAGTCGTGCTTCCCCAAATACTTACCATCTACTGCATAATGATGTGCCGAAATAGCGGCTACATACACCTTCAGGGTGGAGGGGGACTGCCGCTGGGGTGCCATACCTGCAAAGATGGGACGGTGGACGGTGGTCGTGATGTCGGCCGTGCACACAGAACATGTGACCCAGGGAACAAGAAAACTGCTCTTTTGTTGAATTTTTGGGTACCGCAGCCTCTTGGAAATGCAGCAAAATTTAATGAAAATGAAACAAAAGAGTCTCCTCCCAGCCCTCCACCAGGGGATGGAGTGGTCTGCTCACCAGCTCCGGAGAAGCGGGTCTCCTTGCCCCTGGGTTGCCCGTCTCAGGGGCACTTTGAAGCCTTCCTTGGGTTCTTGGCGGCTGGCCGTGTGATGGGTGGCGTCTGCTTTCTGCGCTGGGCTCCATGCCGGGGCCAGGCCACGGGGGTGGGCTGTGGCGGAGCCGGTATTGTAGTTGCAGGAGGACACCCTTGGAGACGAGCAAATGGGGTGCGGGGTCTTGAGCCGCACTGGGGCAGGATGTGCTGTATGGCCTCCATCTGCTGCTTCACCGCCGAGAACTGCTGGGAAAAGTCCTTGACGGTGTCGCCGAATAGGCCAACCTGGGAGATGGGGGCATCAAGGAACCGTGCCTTGTCAGCCTCATGCATCTCAACCAAGTTGAGCCAAAGGTGTCACTCCTGGACCACCAGGGTGGACATCGCCTGCCCAAGAGACCGCGCCATAACCTTCATCACCCAGAGAGCGAGGTCGGTCACTGAGCACAGTTCCTGCATCAATCTCAGGTCAGAACTACCCTCGTGCAGTTCTTTTAGCGCCTTGGCATGGTGCACTTGCAGGAGAGCCATGGCGTGCAGGGCAGTGGCGGCTTGTCCAGCGGCACCATAGGCTCTAGCCATGAGGGACGACGTATACCTACAGGCCCTGGACGGGAGTTTCGAGTGCCCATGCCAGGTGGCGGCGCTCTGCAGACACAGGTGCACTGTGAGTGCCTTATCCACCTGGGGGATCACCGAATACCCCCTGGTCGCTCTGCCATCGAGGGTATTGAGAGAGAGGCAGCTGAAAGACCGGGACTGGGCAGTAAAAGGTGCCTCCCATGATCTTGTCAGCTCCTCATGCACTTCTGGGCAGAAAGGAACGGGGGTGGGACGTGGCCGTGGGTGGTGCCCCAAGCCCAGTAACCAATCGTCAGCCGCGAGGGTTCAGGGGAGAGCAGAGGGTTCCACTCAAGCCTGACACTCGCGGCCGCCCGGGAAAGCATGTCAGTCATTTCCATGCCGGCCTGGGACTGGGCGATCACTCCCGAAGGAGGAAGCCCAGTCAAAGCCTCTGCGTCCGACTGGACGAGCCCACTCTCCGATGCAGTGCTCGATAACTTGTCTTCTTCCCGGGCTCCGAACGAGATGTCGAACTCACCCTAAGACGAGCCGGCGATCTCGTCCGAGCGCCCGACTGGAGCAAGTGAGCATGCTGGAGAATGGGAGGTCCATGGGGGGATACCTGGTGGAGGTGGTCCCATTGAGGTCCCCAAATCGCCCCCAGTGCTAACCGGCACGGCCTCATACCCATAGGTAGAAGGACTGAGGCAGGAAGCAGGCGCCACCCATCTGATGGCCGGCTGCCAAGAACTGTTTCACGGCCGGCTGCCAAGAACCTGAGGAGATTCCTCCTCCCCCCTCCTCGTTCAATCTTATGTTGGGCGGCAGGAGCGAGGTAAGTGCTTCGATGTCCCTGGACTCAGCACGTTCATGGGGCACAAGTCCCCTCGACATGGCACCTCGAGCTCCGCCCTGCTGCGAGGCCCCACCTGCCGGTACGTCTGACGTGATCATTCCCTTGGTCCCCCTCGCCCGGAGTTTGGGCGTCCGACTCGGCTACGCGATTCAGTTCGCCAGGTGCCCGCCCAGGTTCAGCGGCGTCCGCCTCACCTCAGTGAAGGGGGAGAACACCGCTACCTTGCATGGGGAGATCGTGACCCTTCTGCGCAAGGGTGCGATAGAGCCTGTTCCTCCAGCCGAGATGAAGAAAGGGTTCTACAGCCCTTACTTCATCATACCGAAGACAGGCGGACCAGCAAGTACTGAACTGGGCTTTGCACAGACTCCCGTTCAAGATGCTGACGCAAAAACGCATTCTAGCGAGCGTCCGGCATCAAGATTAGTTCGCAGCGGTAGACCTGAAGGATGCGTACATCCATGACTCGGTCTTACCTCAACACAGACCCTTCCTGCGGTTTGCCTTCGAAGGCCAGGTGTACCAGTACAAGGTCCTCCCCTTCGGTCTGTCCTTGTCCCCTCGCGTCTTCACGAAGGTCACAGAGGCAGCCCTTGCCCCATTAAAGGAAGTGGGCATCCGCATCCTGAACTATCTCGACAACTGGCTAATCCTAGCTCACTCTCAAGAGTTGCTGTGTGCACACAGGGATCTCGTGCTCCAGCACCTCAGCCGACTGGGGCTGCGGGTCAACTGGGAAAAGAGCAAGCTCTCTCCGGTTCAGAGCATCTATTTTCTCGGTGGAGAGCGGTTCCACTGAAACTTTTTCAGAGGCTCCTGGGGCATATGGCATCCACAGCGGCAGCCACACCGCTCGGGTTGATGCATATGAGACCGCTTCAGCACTGGCTTCAGACTTGAGTCCCGAGATGGGCATGGAGCCATGGGACACATCGCGTGGCCATCACGCCGATCTGTCGCCGCCTCTTCAGTCCTTGGACCGACCTTGCATTTCTACGGGCAGGGGTTCCCCTAGAGCAGGTCTCCAGGCGCATCGTGGTTACAACAGACGCCTCCTAGACGGGCTGGGGTGCCGTATGCAACGGGCATACAGCCGCCAGCCCCTGGACTGGCCCGTGGCTGCGTTGGCACATCAACTGAGTTGTTGGCAGTACTGCTCGCCCTGCGGAGGTTCCGTTTAGGGATCAGGTTGTGAACCTACAAGTGCTGCCCCAGGAGGAGGCAGACCCAGCCTTGGCATTGCCGTGTCCGGTACGAGGTTTACGCATCTGTTTGGATCGCACGCAGAGCTTTAGAAACTCCGAGCAGCTCTTTGTCTGCTTTGGTAGACAGCGGAAAGGAAGCGCTGTTTCCAAACAGAGGATCGCCTCTTGATGCCATCGCGATGGCATATCAGGCTCAGGATGTGCCACCCCCTGCGGGGTTATGAGCCCACTCTACCGGGAGTGTGGCAGCCTCCTGGGCCCTGGCCAGTGGTGCCTCTTTGGCAGACATCTGCAGAGCAGCAGGCTGGGCAGCTCCCAACAAATTTGCGAGGTTCTACAATCTCTGGGTTGAGCCAGTCTCGTCCCGTGTATTGGCAGGCATGAACAGGTTAAGTTCTGGGACAGCTGGCCAGGTGTACCACTTGCGCATAGCACCTTTCCCCTCCCTTGAGGTGAAGATGTGTGCTCTTGACTCCCAGTCGTGTTCACATACTGTGATCCCTGGATGACTTTCCTCCTTAGCCCTCTGGCAGCTGAGTTTACGGAGAAACTCGCTGCCGGCCCAGTACTTGTGCTAATGAGGCCCTGTAGGTAGGTAAGTGCTCCACATGTGCTGGTTCCCCAAAGGCAACCTCATGTGATTTCTTCCGCAAAGTCGTTTCCCTGTTGGTAAACTGCGTCTTCCTTGGGCATAGGCCCCTCTGCTCCCGGTCGCCATGCTTCGTAGAAACTCCTCCCCTTTCGGGTAGGACCTACAATGGGACCTCTCCACATGACATACTTCCGACAAGACTTGGTCAGACCATGTGACGTATCCCACTCAAAATACACCCCCCCCCCTTTTTGGGCGGGGTGTGGTCTACGCGGTGTCTTCCCCTTGGGAGGGACACCCCCTGACGTTTATGGCTCCCAGTCGGTTAACAAATTCCACTCTTTTTGTGGAAAAAAAAGAGGAAAAGAGGACTCGGCTGGGCTAACTTGTCCCTATTGTTGGGCAGTCAAATTGTTCCTGAAGGACCGTTCGATGCTCATAAGAACATTGGGGGAGGTAACGTGACAGCCTGATGCGCTGGCTACGAGGCACACAGCGGTCTGCCCGTCACGCACCGCCAGTCCACGTAACATAGTTCAGATAGTTGTGGCATTTTGTATAGGGACACCTAGTGTCACTACATCGACACAACCTTTAGTGAATGACAGATAGGGAATGTCATGGTTACTTTCGTAACCTCCGTCCCCTGATGGAGGGAATGAGACGTTGTGTCCCTCTTGCCACAATGCTGAACTACCCGCTGAAATGTCCTGACAAAACCTGAATGAGTGGTTGCATACCAGCTCCTTTTATACCCGTATGTCCGGGGGAGTGGCATGCAAATTCTACTCGCCAATTCCCGTTGGCCTTTTTCCAAAAAAGCAGAGGTGTTTGGGGCTCCCAAGAGTGACCCCTAGTGTCACTACATCAACACAACGTCTCGTTCCCTCCATCAGGGAATGGAGGTTACAAAAGTACCATGACGTTTTAATCACTCGATGATTTAAAATCATATATATGCAGTAGAAAATGTTTAAATTTTCTTGTTTAGATTCTGAATTCATGACGCTAGTGCACTAACATGCTACAGTATGTGTGGCCATAATATGTGCAGATTACACTCTGTTATTGTAATTTGATGATGACATTGATAGTACTGCAAAGATGGATGTATAAAAGAGTAATATTGGGCAAAATACAGACAAAAGAATGATGATAAGAGGCATATATTCGTTTGGGCAGATGTGTGAATGGCTTTCACTGCAGATGGCACATGAGTGAATGGGCACTTGAGAGTATTGAGTAAATTTGAATCATTTTGTAGACTAATTAAACAAAACAAAACAAAACAAAACAAAAATTGCATGACATGGGCTTGCACGCTGGTGTGTTCAGGTTGAATACTGACTGAAAAACTTAAAGAGCTTCAGGTCGCACCTACTGATGACGTGGACCTGTGGCAGCAAGAAGATGTTTAGCAGTTGGTTAGAAGTTTTCCTAAAAGTTCGCCCAGACAAGCTGTTCCGAACCACCGAAACTAATGCAAAAACACCTTTTTTTTGGACAGATTTTGTTCTAAATTATGTCATACCCATTCGTATGAAGTTTATCTGGGCCTTAAGATTAAGGCAGTATCTAGTACTATGTTTTTAGGAGATACAAGTGTTGCAACAAAGAAACTGCAAACCTAATTTAGAATTGATTCTAGAAATGGCTAGCAGCTGGGATATTGAGTTGTGTTTGGCAAACTCTGAGAAGTAAAGGCAAAAGGTAAGGTGGCGCTTCAACACTGATATTGTAAGAAAAGAAATGTTGGATGCTGAAATGGCTGACAATGGATTTACAATTCCCTATATGTCAAATCATTTGGAATAGTTGTATAACATGGGTTACACCCAAAATAATGAAATGCTTGTATATTTGCAAAGTGACTTTTCTCAATAAGAAACTCTTTTCATATTAATTAAAATCATCTAGCCATCCAAAAAAAAACAAAAAAACAAATTCATATTTAATACAGTGCATCCGGAAAGTATTCACAGCGCTTCACTTTTTCCACATTTTGTTATGTTACAGCCTTATTCCAAAATGGATTAAATTCATTATTTTCCTCAAAATTCTACAAACAATACTCCATAATGACAATGTGAAAGAAGTTTGTTTGAAATCTTTGCAAATTTATTAAAAATAAAAAACGAAAAAATCACACGTACATAAGTATTCCCAGCCTTTGCCATGACACTCAAAATTGAGCTCAGGTGCATCCTGTTTCCACTGATCATCCTTGAGATGTTTCTATAACTTGATTGGAGTCCATCTGTGGAAAATTCAGTTGATTGGACATTATTTGGAAAGGCACACACCTGTCTATATAAGGTCCCACAGTTAACAGTGCATGTCAGAGCACAAACCAAGCCATGAAGTCCAAGGAATTGTCTGTAGACCTCCGAGACAGGATTGTATCGAGGCACAAATCTGGGGAAGGGTACAGAAAAATTTCTGCAGCACTGAAGGTCCCAATGAGCACAGTGGCCTCCATCATCCATAAATGGAAGAAGTTTGGAACCACCAGGACTCTTCCTAGAGCTGGCCGTCTGGCCAAACTGAGCGATCGGGGGAGAAGAGCCTTAGCCAGGGAGGTGACCAAGAACCCGATGGTCACTCTGACAGAGCTCCAGCATTTCTCTGTGGAGAGAGGAGAACCTCCCAGAAGAACAACCATCTCTGCAGCACTCCACCAATCAGGCTTGTATGGTAGAGTGGCCAGACGGAAGCCACTCCTCAGTAAAAGGCACATGACAGCCCGCCTGGTGTTTGCCAAAAGGCACCTGAAGGACTCTCAGACCATGAGAAACAAAGATTGAACTCTTTGGCCTGAATGGCAAGCATCATGTCTGGAGGAATCCAGGCACCGCTCATCACCTGGCCAATACCATCCCTACAGTGAAGCATGGTGGTGGCAGCATCATGCTGTGGGGATGTTTTTCAGCGGCAGGAACTGGGAGACTAGTCAGGACTGAGGGAAAGATGGATGCAGCAATGTACAGAGACATCCTTGATGAAAACCTGCTCCAGAGCGCTCCGGACATCACACTGGGGTGAAGGTTCATCTTCCAACAGGACAACGACCCTAAGCACACAGCCAAGATAACAAAGGAGTAGCTACGGGACAACTCTGTGAATGTCTTGAGTGGCCCAGCCAGAGCCCAGACTTGAACCCGATTGAACATCTCTGGAGAGATCTGAAAATGGCTGTGCACCCATGCTCCCCATCCAACCTGATGGAGCTTGATAGGTCCTGCAAAGAAAAATGGAAGAAACTGCCCAAAAATAGGTGTGCCAA
This sequence comes from Myxocyprinus asiaticus, assembly GCF_019703515.2. NCBI lineage: Eukaryota > Metazoa > Chordata > Actinopteri > Cypriniformes > Catostomidae > Myxocyprinus > Myxocyprinus asiaticus. The sequence goes on from NC_059374.1 coordinate 2,831,601, forward strand.
GCTTGTAGCATCATACTCAAAAAGATTTGAGGCTGTAATTGGTGCCAAAGGTGCTTCAACAAAGTATTGAGCAAAGGCTGTGAATATTTATGTACATGGTTTTTTTTTTATTTTTTTTTACTTTTAATAAATTTGCAAAGATTTCAAACAAACTTCTTTCATGTTGTCATTATGGGGTATTGTTTGTAGAATTGAGGAAAATAATGAATTTAATCCATTTTGGAATAAGTCTGTAACATAACAAAATGTGGAAAAAGTGAAGCGCTGTGAATACTTTCCAGATGCACTGTACCTAATCCCTACAATCAAAACTCAACACATAAATCCAGTTTGAAAAGCACCCCTGGAAGTGTTCACTTTTTTGAAGCAAATGTTTCTTTCCTCACATGTTTTTACATAACTTGCAATTTCAGGGTGTGCTATTTGCTGTGCTGAATCCAGTTTTCCATTTTTCCACTTTTTCAAATCTCACATAACATGCACAATTTCCCTTTGAAAAAGAAACGCGAAAAAAAAAATGCCTCAACCTCAAAAGGGACATCCCTATTAACAGTCGATTTAGATTTCTCTTTGCTTTGGAAGGACACAGAGGTATTAGGCTTGTATTCATCATTGTCTGTTGCTAATTTTACGACATTTATTGGCCTTGTGTGCTGCTCACATTGACCACTGACATCATTGTATTTAATGGGGTGCGTCTGCACTCTAATAACACAAGGATATATTAGTGAGCCTGTGGGCCATGAAGTTACAGTGCAAGTACAAGGGTAAATCTAAAGAGATCTTTGGAACCTTGTAAATAAAAGAAAAATATAGTAAACAGTAACATATAAATCAATATTTTAAAGTTTGATATTGAACATAATGGCAAATGTTACCCAACCCAAGGCACTGCTATGTACAATAGCCAACCTGGTTTCATATAATCATGTTACTATACCTACATTAAAAAATAAATAAATATGTGGCTTATTAACTAACTTTTATTCATTTTCACACAAAACGTGTGCAATTGCAGATTATCAAGTCATAAACAGGTTTTACCTTACGACTTGTATGGCGATACATTTTAACATTTGCATGACATAATCAACTACATTTATAAGCTTGTTCGAGTGTGATTAAATTGCGTGGTAGCTCAACTGATTGAGCGTTGCATTACAATGCAAAGCACCAGGGTACAAGTCCTGAAGAGCACGCAAGGTGACACGTGAGCCAAAAGTGTCATAGAAGCACCACAAAATGACTGGGTTTCTTTAGCAATTGCATTTTTCATCTCACATTTGCTTTTATGACACTATCGGTTTAGGTTTAACGTTTAGGGTAGAGAGGTCAGTTTTGTTGATTTAAAAAAGCTGTTTAACCGTAACTTCTTGGGACAAAATATAACTCGCTTTTAGCACCTCACAGTGGACATTTCACCTTGGAGCAACCGTGATACATGTAAGGAAGCACATAATAAAATTTTGCAAAAATGCCACCACAGTCACATAGTTTTTAATGAGATTAGGCTGACAATACACTTTTATGATACAGGTTAGGTTACAACAGTCATCAATGTGGTGGTACGCTCAAAGGGACTTTTTCTGTACCTTAAGTTCAAATTTATAGCTTGTTTTGGGAAATGTGTACTTTTAAAGGTATATTAATGCATTTTGTTCCTCTGTACCGACATGGAAATGCATGATGGTCTTGGGAACAATTTCACAATCTGATAGAAAGACTTCATAGTCTCTGGACTAGTCTGGATGATTCATATCTGACTGGCACACAATTCCTCTTCCAGAACAGGCCAAAAATACAATGTCAAGGACAGATTCCTGGACTCAGAATCGGCATCGGTCCTTTCCCTGCACAACATAGTCTATGACCAAAAACACGTCTCGGCTCCAACTCTCATGAGTGCCATAATGATGTCTACAAAGGATCTAAAGATAAAGACAAGGTATCGAAATGAAGAACTACAATCCCCAGTCCCTTTTATGTCTATACAGATCTGCAGGTATGCGATTAGACAAAGGACATAATAAAGCAATTATGCATATAACTTGTCTTACCTCCTTCCTCGAATATATCTGAAGCTGACAGCCTTTGGAAAGGACAAAAAGTACTGCGAAAGTCTCTGAACTTTATGTTGGCTTGATAAAGTTTTGTCTCAAATTTTTGGAAACTTGACCAATATTTATTCATCTTCAAGACACGGTTCATTGGGTTTGTTAGCTTTGCTTCAAGCAGCTGGAACAGGGCCAGCAGTAGCACCTGACTGAAATACAACAGTGATGAAAGACAAAAACAGATATAAACAACAGGGACATATAATTTGTATTACATGAAGCTGTTACCCAATTTAGAAGTAGTCTCACTAATTCTTGAGACATGGGACTAAACAGGCTATGGAGAAAAACTGAAAGTTTAAGAAGCATGGAATTACTTTAGCTCTAGGCTATATGTAAAACATGTTGATAGGTGTTCATTTACGTTTTGGTGCCACCTCCTACTTCCATTTTCTCACAAAAAGTGTGTTTTCCTGGCATCACTCAGTATGGGTCAACACCGTCAGGTACGAAAACATTCTGTACTATTTACAGAAATTTGCCTCTCATTATTTTCACATGCTAATGAGCTTTTGATTCGCCACAAATGTTTGCCAGGTGTTTGAAGCTGTTCGCCGGTAGTGATGAACCTCCAACAAACCTTTGGCACCAATGGACAATTTGCATCAAATTTGCCATGAACTCTTGATTTTCGTAAGGGTAGTCAGAGATTCTGACAGTGTTGACAAAATAATAAATTTTCATATCACACATGTATTGTATTAAATGCAGAGCCATTTTTTTTTTTTTTTTGGTGTTGCTAGTTGCTAACAGGACCAACTTAAAATGAGGAAAATTGTCTAAAAAAAATTAATTACTTTACAATTTGAGTGACGGAGGTGACATATAAGTGTTGACACAAAAAAAGCCCAATTACCTAAAATTATGACCTTGTTGAACTCATAGCAGGTGAAATATGTAAAGATAATCTTCAGATGGAAGGCTGACTTTGATATTACCTGACTTTAAAAATATTTTCGTAAATATTTGATGGTGGTGACAAAAAGTACACTAACATTAAAAAAATAAAAATACATTTTGAATTGAAAAATAATGTAAAAATAGGAAAAAAAATGTATTTGGTAAACTGGTAAATGGTGAAAAATCATTATATTCAACAAGACAATACATGTAATTCTATGGTAAAATATTTTTGAAATTAAAAAGTATGTGATACCTTATAGTTAATGGTGAAAATTATGTTATGTTTAAAAAAAGACAATGCATGTACTTTTCTGGTAAACTACTGATAAAATTGCAGTGAAAACAATAGGATGTTCCTAGAGGGCCCTGCATGATCTGTCACATTGGTTTACATTTTATTGAAATTTTATTAAAACGATTTTTATATCAGTTATGTTATGTACACAGTTATGTTTTATGTTACATTTTATGTTGTTTGGTTCATTTTAATTGTATTATTTTAGTGCAAGGGTCTTTAACAGGGGGTCCACGGCGGGACTGCAAGGGGTCTGCCATTTATTAATCTGAAAATTATTTTTGTGAAAATATGGAAATATGCTTTAAACACAATAAAATGTATTCATATTTTGAACAAATAGGGATGTCAAAAGTGCTCGTACTTCAGTACCACATCAATACTAATGGCACGGTCACATGTACCTTTGCATTGCGAAATTTCGCAGGCAAAATGTAGTCATCTCAATGGAAATCTGCGATCATTATTTTCGTGTTATGGACTTCTGTTGGCGAAGAAGAAGGTACATGTGAATTTGACACGTTGACCAATAGGAAGATCCTTGGTTTGGCAGTGACCTTTGTGTGGGAAGTGCTTAGTACACAGCTACACACTGAATATTCACAATAGAAAAGGATATCATTTTAGTGGTGAGTTCTTTCTCCCAAAGTGTAAAGTGCAGCATTTAAAAGAGGCAATTACCAACACCTTCTTCACCCGTAGAATTTCGCCATGCAAAGGTAAATGTGACGGCCTTAAAAAAAACAAAAAAAAAAACAGTACTGGTAAGTAACGACTCAATATGGTACCCGCACTCTGACTGACTAATTTTAAATGTTCACATGCTTATTTGAGAGCATCCTCGGTTACTCTTTTCCCACTGAAATATTACTGGTTCTTATGCCAGAACTGTCAACTGAGAACCGATCTAAACAGAAGAGCACTCGTGCCAATTTGTCAATAAAAGTCAACAATATTTGCAGTATCGCACTGCCAAGTTCTAAGAATAGTTAAAATAGTGCAGAAGAAAGAGACAGACAAGGTTTGTTTTATTTAATTTAAATTATATCCTCTAATTTTATATTTGCATGAATATTTAAGTTTTTAAATAGACTAAAAAAGTGTGTTCTGTAGCATATGAACTATTCTTGGTAATATATCAAAATTGGTGTTAAGAATCATGAAATTTCATACATATTCTTCAAATCCTCTAAAGCCTCGGGATTCAAACAAACCAAAATAAAGGATGAAGCGGCAGAAGCATCCATCTTTACCTCCAGGACAGAGCAGCAGAAGACCTGTCTCCAGAGAGGAGGGCAATAAGGTTTTTGTAGTGATGTACTGCCAAGCATGACAAAAACATTTCCTTACAATTCCAAAACTCTGACCTCTTTTCCACAAGGCGGATTAATGTGCTCAGAGAAGTGTCCAGGGGGTGAAGTTACCCCAAAAACATGGGAAAATAAGGTCAAGCATAGAGAACGTTACCAAGTGTTGTCATCTCCTGTCTTTCAGAGTCACCCGCCTCAAAAACACGGCAAATTGAGAAATGATCTTTATAAAGCATACGTTCAGTCACGACTTGGTTACCTACCAAGACATTAGGGTTTGTTTTCATGTTTGTGCATGGGCCAGAATGACTTTGCTTGTGTTCTCATTGTACAGTATTCCACTTGGTCATTAGCAGCTTGCCCGTGGACATATTTACAGCAGACCGCACATGTTTTAGGAGCATATGGATAGTGTCAGTCACACAAATGTGTGTATGAAATTGTGACAAGCCGTCCTGGACGATATATGGCGAGATATGTAGACACAAGAATTTCAGACATCTTCTTGTTTAAGTCTTTGGTCTGACGGGCTATCCATTGCAGTCACAGACACTTGAACAGCATTTACCTTTATTGTTTTTTTGTTTTGTTTTTATCAGCAAGTGTCAAAGTATTGACTGTCTACATTTATCAGGATTACAAACATACAATCGTCATCGCACACCATCTATCAGAATGTCATTATCACTCAGTCTTCTCAAAAGCCTCGACAGTATCAACCGTTTAGATGTTTAAAGGAAACAGCTGCTTTGAGATCAAAGCACAATAAGACGAAAGGAGAGCAAGACGTCATTTATCAAGTGATGCATGTCCTGCGTCAGTCACAATGAGTTCAACGTGCCAGTTCAGCTGTGCAAACCGTCTGCCGTTTTGCATGGAAACTTGATCTTAACCATACGGTCTGTGATGTTTGGCCTAGAGAACGCGTCGCCTCAATCTCATACCTGTCCGGCTGCCATGAGACGTGGTTTACTCATGAAATCACTGTGAAAGTCGCTGTACTGCACATAAAAAGCCTTGCAGCATCTGGAACGCCTGTCTCATTTCTACACTCAACTCTTTGTTTTTTCAGTTGTGGCTTTGTACAAAACATGTTAATCTTGAAAAGCTCTTAATGGTCAGAAGAAGAGAGGCTGTTTATATAGAATAATAGTATGGTTCCATATGAATATAACCCAAACTTCACCCTCCAATGGCTTTGTGACAGTGAGCAAAATGTTAACACATACATTTTAAGCAAATGTCCAATGCTATTTCAATTTAGCAAATGTCCAAATGAATATGACGTTCATGACAAGTATTTAAGGAATAGTTCACCCAAAAATGTAATTTCTGCCATCATTTATTCACACTCATGAACTCGTATGACTTTCTTTCTTCCATGAAACACAAAAAGCGATGTTAAATCTTGCCCTCTGCGTAGTTTCAGCAAGGTGTTCGGCATCAGTAGACATGTTTCCATCCAAGCTATGAATTAAATTTATGCACAAAATCTGAATATAGCAAAAACTGTTTGTGAATAAAGCAGCGTTTCCATCAAATGTTTAAGAGAACAAAACCATAACTTCTGGGGAAATTGCTGCAAAAAAATAAAAATAAAAAAATAAAAATAAAATGGAAGTTGAAGCCACTGTGACTCTTTTATTAAATGTAATGAATTACTTACAGTTTAGAGCGTGCAGAGAAAATGCTCAGACAAACTTCATGTTTCCTAGCGTTCAACGGCAGATTTCTTATGTCTGGGTGTCACGAATGCTGGTGAAGATTCCTTAATCGACCACCGGAGGTCTCACTCACCTGAATATTAACATTGAACTACATTTCCCAAGTGCCCACACACCTGGATTGATTACTCCACACCTACCTCATATCACTCAGACTATTTAAGCCCGGTGTGCGTGTTTGTTCATTGCAAAGTCTTGTTTGCCCTGGCCACATTTCTGACCATTACTATTTACTGTGTTGATCTGCCCATGTTTGACTCTGCTTTGGATTACCCTTTATGATTCTCTGCTGCCTGCCTATCACTGTGTTTGCCTGGACTATCACTATTGCTGTTTTGCTGCCTGCCCCAATCCTCTGCCTGTTTGACTATGTTTACTGCCCTGTCTCTGATATTGTTGGTTGCCCTGGTTATCCTACCCACGCCTGTTTGTGCTTTGAACTTGTGTTTTAATAAACCGCACATGGATCCTACTCAGCCTGAGTCTGTGTTACACTGGGAGTGAAAGCGTGTTACATAGTTCTGGGAGGTAACGGTAGCCAATAATTTTCATGACAGGCTTTAGGATTTCACATTTCAGATGTTATGCGATGATATTGATTATATTCTCTGTGTGAACTTTGTATTCACAAGGCTTGTTGAGTGTATTTGGTAAATGTGTTTCCATCGTAGTTTAAGTGCACATTTTCTTATTGAATAAAAATATCTTTTTTTTTTTTTTAATGCGCATTGTGGAGAGTTTATTTGCATCTTGGTGTTTCCATCCAGTTTTTTAATCCAATTTCCTAGTGTGATGCATCTTGACCTGCCATATGTGAATGTACACCATTGCAAATGAGTTTGAGAGTTGTGGTGGAGTGGAAGATTGTGAGCACAAAATGACTTTTCATTAGGTGAAGCTATCTAATGTAATTGAATATTGGAATATAGTGCGTATGGACCACTTTTCATCCATCCCCATTCATTTTGTTGTTTGTAAAAGAGCAACAAGAATGAATTTTTCAAAACATCTTGTCTGTTCCACAGAAGAAATTAAGTCATATGAGTTTGGAGTGACATGACGATGAGTAAATGATGACCAAATTTTAATTTCTGGGTCGAAATTTAATAAGAGAACTTTCATAAGCTACATAAAACCTAAGAAGTTTTATCACAAAATAGTTGTATATCTTAAAATTTAGTCTTCCTCATATAACATTTTTATGTCTTGGCATGGTCCAGACGTCGTCCACTGGCCTGTCTAGTAAAAGTCATTGGTTTTATGTCACCATTCACCTTACCGTGAGGTCTTGCACAAACAAATGAAATCTTACAGTGCCCTCAATTGAAAGCTAATTATTGTCTTTGGCTTGGTGGACTATGACAGAACTTGAGCTGTACAGGCACATTGTGTCATGAGCAAACTTTGCGTGATTTATTGCACACACTTTTTCCATTTGACACTTGCCGTATGACTACACTGCACCTTGTTTTTTCTGGGGCGGGAAATGTCAATGGGTCTGTGGAAATTCAACTGGCTGATGCATGTTTGTGTGGATTCAGTTTTTTTCAGACAACAGATTCTGGTTAATTTTTAGACATTTAGCATAGAGGAAGATGAATCTCTTCAGTTCTAAGGCTTACACGTGTGTGCCATGTTATTCTCTGTACTGCAGTTGTGCATTGGAATCTCTGTAAGCCAAAGCAGATAAGCTCATTTGGCCAAGGCCTGCTGACATTGTCTGGAAACTTGGTTACTTGAGACATTGTAAACCCCGGATTGCCAGTCCTCTGGCTTTGAAAGTGCACAATTTTCATTTTATGAAAGTCAAATAGACCCAACGGCAAATCTGTCCAAAGTTCTTTGTTCAGAGGGGTAATTACATTTTAAACAGGAAATTCTGCAAGTTCCTGCCACCAAAAGGCACTCTGGCTCCAACATCAGCAATTTAGCTCATTCCATGCACATTCCATTGTTAAAGAGGTCTTGAAAACAGTAGAAACATACAACAGAACACTTGTATACAAGCATGCCCCTTGCTGAAACAGAGCAGCTTATACCTGCCAAACGTGGTTTGCTGGACTTAGCTGGTTAGGCAGCTGCTCCAGCCTAACCATCTTGGCCAAGCTTGGAGACCAGGGGCCTCATGTATAAATGTTGCGTACACCGCCGCCTCACACTCACGATGCGATTTATTAAAAGTAAACTTGACGTGAAAATGTGTGCACCGCCACGCAAGCTCTACCCCTTCTGTACGCATCTTTTTGCTGTGTTTGGTGAATTAGCGATGCCACTGTCTGTTTGTGGTGTGTGCATCAGTGTAATGACTCCGGGCGGACAGATTACAAAGATTCCGCCCTTCCCGACATGTTTATGTTGTATTAACGGTAAATGCGTTAATCGTGATTAAGAAAATTATTGCGTTAAGCTTTTTTAATTAATCACATACATTAACGCATTCATTCTGACAGCTCTAATATTAAATAATAGAAAAATAATTGAAAAAACTAATAATTTTCAGTGATACTGCCCTGTAATAGTTAAGTTGTGCATTCGATTCAGTAATTGCTTTAGTAATTTAGTTTGATTCTAAACAGGTTTATCTGCCTAATAAAACTAAACACTAACTAGCTTACATCGACAAGGTAAAACTATGCTATTTTTTTCTTCAGACATTAGCATTTATTACAATCAAATATGATTAGGCTATTCATTTGCCATTTATTTGTTGGTGTTTTCTTTTTTGCACTAGCACTGCAATTTTTCTGAATGCCTTAAGCACTTTTGAAATTACATTTAACGTATTAGTAATATAGACATTTAATGCTAACTGATATGCTGCGATTAAGCATTGAGAAGCATCGAGGCAAATGTCATCTTTTCGATAATGATTTCTGCAAGTTTTAAAATTGAAAAAAAAAAAAAGGATCCTTGGCATTCTAGCTGTCAGTTTGTTCAGATACTCAGGTGACATTTCACCCCATGCTTCCTGAAGCACTTGCCATAGAAGTGGCTGTCTTGTCGGGCACTTCTCACGCACCTTACAGTCTAACTGATCCCACAAAAGCTCAATGGGGTTAAGATCCAGAACACTCTTTTCCAATTAACTGTTGTCCAATGTCTGTGTTTCTTTGCCCACTCTAACCTTTTCTTTTTGTTTTTCTGTTTCAAAAGTGGCTTTTTCTTTGTAATTCTTCCCATAAGGCCTGCACTCCTGAGTTTTCTCTTTACTGTTGTACATGAAACTGGTGTTGAGCGGGTAGAATTCAATGAAGCTGTCAGCTGAGGACATGTGAGGAGTCTATTTCTCAAACTAGAGACTCTGATGTACTTATCCTCTTGTTTAGTTGTACATCTGGCCTTCTACATCTCTTTCTGTCCTTGTTAGAGCCAGTTGTCCTTTGTCTTTGAAGACTGTAGTGTACACCTTTGTATGAAATGTAAATTTTTTTGGCAATTTCAAGCATTGTATAGCCTTCATTCCTCAAAACAATGATTGACTGACAAGTTTCTAGAGAAAGATGTTTCTTTTTTTGCCATATTTCACCTAATATTGACCTTAAGACATGCCAGTCTATTGCATACTGTGCCAACTCAAAAACAAACACAAAGACAATGTTAAGCTTCATTTAACAAACCAAATATCTTTCAACTGTGTACCAATAAATATCTTTTCTAGTACCAAATAAGCAATTAATCATGGTTACTCAAGGATAAGGTGTTGGAGTGATGGCTGCTGTCTAGATTTGATCAAAAATGACTTTTTTCAAATAGTGATGGTGCTGTTTTTTACAGCAGTAATGTCCTGACTATACATTGTGATCAGTTGAATGCCACTTTGGTGATTAAATAACCAATTTTCTTCTGAAACAGCAAAATCTGTACATTATTCCAAACTTTTGGCTGCCAGTGTATATTGAGTCATTACAAAACTAGTAAAAGTGTTCTTTATCTGGTTGTTTCATATGTAAGCGGGTCTATAATTAATTAGCCTACACCTACCGTATTTTCACTTACATTAATCATGAAACACTCTGTACAATGTTGTTCACGGAGATTGCACTTCAGGTTTGGAATGTTCCCTGCATGAAACTGCACTTTTTTTTTTTTTCACAATTTACAAACTGGGTAACCATCCTTTGGTTAAATACCCAAAGTTTATTTTTTAACATTTTTAAATACCCAAAGTATTCCTACTGTACATCGCAGACTTCAACTGCACCATATACAGTGCATCCGGAAAGTATTCACAGCGCTTCACTTTTTCCACATTTTATGTTACAGCCTTATTCCTAAATGGATTAAATTTATTATTTTCCTCAAAACAAAAAAACAATACCCCATAATGACAACGTGAAAGAAGTTTGTTTGAAATCCTTGCAAATTTATTAAAAATAAAAAACGAAAAAATCACATGTACATAAGTATTCACAGCCTTTGCCATGACACTCAAAATTGAGCTCAGGTGCATCCTGTTTCCACTGATCATCCTTGAGATGTTTCTACAACTTGATTGGAGTCCACATGTGGTAAATTCAGTTGATTGGACATGATTTGGAAAGGCACACACTTATCCCACAGTTAACAGCGCATGTCAGAGCACAAACCAAGCCATGAAGTCCAAGGAGTTGTCTGTAGACCTCCGAGTCAGGATTGTATCGAGGCACAGATCTGGGGAAGGGTACAGAAAAATTTCTGCAGCACTGAAGGTCCCAATGAGCACAGTGGCCTCCATCATCCGTAAATGGAAGAAGTTTGGAACCACTAGGACTCTTCCTAGAGCTGGCCGCCCGGCCAAACTGAGCAATCGGGGGAGAAGGGCCTTAGTCAGGGAGGTGACCAAGAACCCGATGGTCACTCTGACAGAGCTCCAGCGTTTCTCTGTGGAGAGAGGAGAACCTTCCAGAAGAACAACCATCTCTGCAGCACTCCACCAATCAGGCCTGTATGGTAGAGTGGCCAGACGGAAGCCACTCCTCAGTAAAAGGCACATGACAGCCCACCTGGTGTTTGCCAGAAGGCACCTGAAGGACTCTCAGACCATGAGAAACAAAGATTGAACTCTTTGGCCTGAATGGCAAGCATCATGTCTGGAGGAAACCAGGCACCGCTCATTACCTGGCCAATACCATCCTTACAATGAAGCATCATGCTGTGGGGATGTTTTTCAGCGGCAGGAACTGGGAGACTAGGCAGGATCGAGGGAAAGATGAATGCAGCAATGTACAGAGACCTCCTTGATGAAAACCTGCTCCAGAGTGCTCTGGACCTCAGACTGGGGTGAAGGTTCATCTTCCAACAGGACAATGACCCTAAGCACACAGCCAAGATAACAAAGGAGTAGCTATGGGACAACTCTGTGAATGTCCTTGAGTGGCCCAGCCAGAGCCAAGACTTGAACCCGATTGAACATCTCTGGAGAGATCTGAAAATGGCTGTGCACCGACGCTCCCCATTCAACCTGATGGAGCTTGAGAGGTCCTGCAAAGAAAAATGGAAGAAACTGCCCAAAAATAGGTGTGCCAAGCTTGTAGCATCATACTCAAAAAGATTTGAGGCTGTAATTGGTGCCAAAGGTGCTTCAACAAAGTATTGAGCAAAGGCTGTGAATATTTAATATTTTTTTTTTCATTTTTTATTTTTAATAAATTTGCAAAGATTTCAAACAAACTTCTTTCACATTGTCATTATGGGGTATTGTTTGTAGAATTTTGAGGAAAATAATGAATTTAATCCATTTTGGAATAAGGCTGTAACATAACAAAATGTGGAAAAAGTGAAGCGCTGTGAATACTTTCCGGATGCACTGTATGACGGGGAAATAAAGTTCAAGCTCCGACCTTTTGGTGTGCTTCACTTATTTTATCACATCAGGTTGGTGAAGCTGTTAATGTAGCGATTATTTCTTAATTTAACTGATATTTACAATGGAAATGTTCATTTCTTTACTTGTATATATAAAAAAATAAATTAAAAAAAAAATTAGAAAAAATCTTGACACAGTTTCACACAATGAAAAAAATAAGCAATGGTTTATGACAGCCGTACATTTTTTAAACAGCGGTACACCGTGAAACTTTTGAATCTTTATTCTGCACACAAACATTCTCCTTCGCATGATAAATACATCAACAGCCAAACCCATTAATTACAGTTACAAAAAATCGAAACTAGCCGCAAACTTGTCGCAAATTTGCCACTCGTTATTTTCACATGCAAATTAGCTTTTAATTCACTGCAAATGTTTGCCAGAAGTTTGCAGCTCTTCACCGGTAGTGGTGAACCTCCGGCAAACCTTTGGCAACAATGGATAATTTGCCGCAAGTTTGAACTCTCATAAGGGTACAAGGTCAGTCCACATACTTTTGGCCATGTAGTTCACAAATTAGGCTTAAAAAAGGGTCATGAAAGGGGTGTGAAAATATGTAAAAAGGTGGGCATGTAGTGGGTGGGAAGAAAGGGTGTCATCTTATTATGTGGCTTGCTGAGTGCGTTGCCGTGGAGACTAGCATGTGTGGAGGCTCACGCTATTCACTGCGGCATCCACGCACAACTAACCACGCACCCCACGGAGAGTGAGAACCACCATTTAGCGACCATGAGGAAGGTAACCCACGTAAGTAATCCCACCCTAGCAACCGGGCCAATTGGTTGCTTTAGAACAGGGATCGGCAACCTATGGCACGCGAGCCAGCATTAGCATGTGGAGGGGTGATCACTGGCACAGCCATTGACCAGGAAAAGAAAAAATGGCACTCCATGTCAACAAGGTTGCCGACCCCTGCTTTAGAAGCATGACTGGAGTCACTCAGCACACCCTGAATTTGAACTCGTGACTCCAGGGGTGGTAGTCAGTGTATTTGATTGCTGAGCTACCCAGGCCCCTCTGTACAACATTTCTATAAAACAATATTACATGGGGAGTCACGTGACGCCATGCGAGGTTCGGACGTGTGAATGGCGAGCTCTGTGCACTTTGCTAGTTTTAATACTTTTTATGTCATAAACCAGTGAGATTAGACACACCATGATCCTTAACTGTTCTAGGAAGACAATATGTCAAAGAATTCAATATCCTCGGGCTCTGGAGACATAAAAAATAAAGCTGACACCCCTGAGCAGCAGGCCACATGCCCAGAAGCCGATTTGACGGTGAGGTGAGGGAAATTCGGTGAGAATCACTGCCATGGAGACGAAATTCACTGAGGTGGTTACAAGAGTGGGGTATGTCAAGAAACGGATCGATTATCTGGAGTCATCGGAGAGGGAATTAACTGCTAATCCGCTAGCGTCCCAAGGTGGATTTGGAGTACATCTGGGAAAAGTTGGAGGACTTGGAGAATCGTGACCAGCAGAATAACGGCTGAATTGTTGGAATTCCTGAGGAAGAAGAAGGTCGGGATATGGTGAAATTCTTGGACAGGCTCTTCCTGAGTCTGCTCGATATAACAGGCCATAAACTGGAAATCGAGCAAGCTCACAGGGTTCCGGCTTGGCGATCCGCTGAGGGAGACAGACCCCGATCAATTCTGGCCAAATTTCTGAGATCATCCAATAAAGATCTCTTGTTCCACAAGGCGAGGTGTAAAGGAAAGTTTTCTTGGAAGAACGACAGCATTTTCTTGTTCCCAGACTTTGCAAATTCAACAAGATAGAAACGTGATAGATTGAAGGACTGCAAGAAAATCTTACATCAACGGAAGGTCAATTTTGCACTGATGTTTCTGGCCAAATTGAGAATAGATGCTAAGGATGGCCGCAAAATATTTACATGTCCCCAGCAAGTAATGTCCTTCATAAAGTCAATGGACTGAGTAAGTTATTTTGTGGAACTCACGTTGCAGCCAATTGCACCGACTCACTGAATATTCACTTGACCATCCGAGGAAACTGAGCACCTATTTTGCTTCTTTTTGTGCTGGTTCCGCCTAGTGGCTGGAGTTGTTTTGTGTAGTAGCATTCCTTCGGGACAGTGTTGTGGATGAATCTGCATGCTCTTTGTGCTTAAACCTCCTATTGGTTGGAGCTTGTTTTGTGTAGTTTTTCTTGCAGGACATTGAAGTGACTGGGTCATTTGTTGCTCTCATATAGCAGTCGAATGATTCGGCTCACTGAACATTCATTTGACTGCCTGAGGAAACTGAACGGCCTTTATTTTTTATTTTTTTGCTGGTTCCGCCTTGCGGCTGGAGCTTGTTTGTGGAGGAACACACGTTCTTTGTGTTTATTCTGCCTATTGGCTGGAGTTTGTTTTATAGATTACCTTCTGTTGTGTAATTGTCTCACAAAATTTGTATAGAAACACCAGACTTCAGCAATCCGATGGCAAAGTTATCACGGGGGCTCTCGTAGGCGTACATATACTGTTTGAGTTTAGAGGGATGGACGGCAGTTGGCGCTGTCGTACACGGGATTAATGTGCACATTTTTCTTTTTTCTGTTTGTTTGGTTTGGGGGAAATTTGGGGTTTGATTGTCGCACAAATGTTGAAATGTGGTCTTTATAATTTTATTTTTGACACACAATCTATTTTTTCTAATATATCAAATGTTAATATGAGTGGATCATCTCTCTCCACGTGGAATGTGAATGGGTTGGGGCACCCCATAAAAAGAAGGAAGGTTATTTCTCTTATTAAACGTAAGAAATATGATATAGTGTTTCTTCAAAAAATGCGTCTTTCCCCGCAGGAAGCTGAAAAATTTGGGAAGATATGGGGTGGATATGTTTTCTTTAGTGCTGGCTCAAGTAAGAGCAGGGGAGTCATTACGTTGATAAGTAAGCATCTACAATTCAAATGTCTCAAACAGATTAAAGATAAATTAGGAAGAGTCATTATTGTTTTAGCTGAAATTCAGGAGCAAAGGTTGATTTTGGCTAATATTTACGCACCTAACACTGATGATCAGGGCTTTTTTATAGATCTTGATGGGATGTTGCAAGCTGCTGGCACCCCTTGTGATATAATATTGGGAGGAGATTTTAATCTATTGATGGACTCAGTCCTTGATCATAGTGAAGCAAAAGTGTGTAAGACCCCTAGAGCAACATTGACGCTTCACAGGATGTGTAAAAATCTTGGTCTTACAGTTATTTGGAGACTTTTGAACACATCTGGTAGGGGCTATACATATTTTACATCAGTCCATAAGATTTATTCTAGAATATATATATATATATAAGTCCCTCATTTCATCTGTTGTTGATTGCTCAGTTGGAAACATCTTAGTCTCAGATCACACCCTGGTGAGTTTAGAGGTGTTGCCACATATGGAGAAAAATAAATCTGGTGTTTTAATCTATACTTTTTGCAAAATCCTGAATTCCAACAAATGTTAAAGGCTGAAATCAATGTTTATATGGAGACCAACTGGTCCTCAGTATCCTCTGTGGGCATGGTTTGGGAGGCACTTAAGGCGGTTCTTAGGGGTTGGATCATACAGTATGCCTCATTCACCAAAAAATCCAAAGCACGAGAACTTGTGGAGCTGGAAGGGAATATTAAAACTGCCGAGGCAGAGCTGAAGTGCCGAATGTCATCTGATGGCCTCAGAGAATTGACCCGATTGAAATACAAATATAATACTATTTTGTTGCGGAAGGTGGAGTTTTGGCTATCCAGGGCAAGACAGTCATACTTTGAGTTGGGGGACAAAGCAGGGAAGCTTTTGGCAAGATATATAAAGCAGAGAGATTATTTTTCTACCATTCCCTCAGTGAAATCTGCTGGTGGTAAAATATTTACCTCGGCCATTGATATTAATAATGCTTTTAAAGAATTCTATCTTGACTCTATAGTTCCATGTCTTCATCTACTGATGAAGATATTAGAAACTTTGTGGAACCATTAGAACTCCCTAAACTGATGACTAAGCGATTCTGAGATAACCTTGGAGGAGCTTGGTGAGGTTATTAAGGCCTTGCCTACAGGCAGGTTTCCGGGGCCAGAAGGATTTGCCGCTGAATTTTTTAGATCTTATGATACAGAACTGGCTCCATTTTTGTTAGAAGCTATATGGAATAATTAAAGAATGGAAAGCTTCCGCCAACCATGACACAAGCTCGGATCAGTCTGATTCTTAAAAAGGACAAAGATCCAAGCAAGTGTAAGAGTTACCATCCAATTTCCCTGATCCAACTAGAAGTAAAAATACTGTCAAAAATGTTGGCTAATCGATTAAATAAAGTTATAACATCTCTTAAACAAATAGATCAGGTGGGGTTTATTCGGGGCCGTAGCTCTTTTGATAAAATTAGGCGTTTCATCAATATCACATGGTCAGTGGCAAATGATCAGAATCTGGTCACTGCCATCTCACTTGACACCGAAAAGGCATTTGATATGGTAGAATGGGATTATCTTTTTAAGATTTTGGAAATATACGGGTTTGGGAATACTTTTATTGGATGGATTAAGTTACTTTATAGACACCCGATATCGGCGGAACAAACAAATGGATTAATTTCAGATTATTTTACTCTGGATAGGGGCACCCAGCAGGGTTGCCCTCTTTCCCCATTATTGTTCTGTCTTGCCTTGGAACCATTAGCAGTCGCGATAAGAAAGGACAATTATTTTCCAGGGGTGGTGGCAGGAGGTATGGCGCATTACGCTGATGATATTTTATTATTCGTCTCCGACTCCATTAGATCTATGCCTTGCCTCCACAGAATTATTAATTCCTTTTCTAAATTCTCAGGATACAGAGTCAATTGGTCTAAATCCGAAGCTTTGGCTCTGACAGCGTACTGCCCAGTAACAGCTTTTCAGCCAGGCACCTTCCAGTGGCCCAAACAGGGCATTAAGTATTTGGGCATTTTATTCCCAGCAAATTTGTGTGATTTAATTAGAGTTAAATTTGACCCCTTAATAAAAGGTTTTCGAGCGATGTGGGCAGGTGGGCTTCATTACATTTATCTATGATTGGGATGGTTAATGTTATTAAAATTAATTCCAAAATTCAACTACCTGCTACAGTCTCTCCCTGTAGATGTCCCCCTCTCTTATTTCAAGCTATTTGATAGCATAGCGAAGTCCTTCATTTGGAATGGTAAACATCCCAGATTACATTTTAATAAGTTACATAGGCCATTTGACAAAGGTGGGCTAGGCCTACATAAGATTTTGTTTTATTATTATGCATTCAGTCTCAGACATTTGGCTCATTGGTCCCTTCCATCTGAGAGAGCCCCTCCCTGGTTTTGTATTGAACAGGAAGTTCTTTCCCCTATTTCGCCATTACAAAGCCTTTCCATCAAACTAATCAGAGAAGTTAAGTTACACCCCGTTATCTCGCATTTGCACTTGGTGTGTTTAATTCTGACATTTATTTAAATGTTGCCTCGAGCATATGGCTAAACCCCAAATTATGTACTAATAAGTCCCCTTTCCGCTGGTCAGAGTGGATTGTGAGGGAGGTTAATATGCTCGGTGACCTATATGAGAGTGGAGTGTTGAGATCCTTTGAAAATTTGGTTCAGCATGTTGGGATTCCCAGATCTAAGTTCTTTATTTATTTACAGCTACACCACCTGTTCTGTACTATTTTGGGGAGTAGCATACACCCCCCCTAAAGCAGCAGATACTCTGGGAGAGGTCAAGAGATTCAATCAAAAGATTATGGGAGAAAGATTTAAACTTGGTATTGGAGAAGGGAGTGTGGGCTAGGATTCTAAAAAGCATCAAGTCTACAGCTAGAGATGCAAGGGTCCATCTGATGCAATTTAAGATTTTGCATCAATTCTACTGGACCCCCTCTAGATTGTATAGGCTGGGTCTTAAAGACACATCCACCTGCTGGCGGTGCCAATCAGAAAATGGGGACACAAAATGTTTTTTGGGGATATGTTAAAATCCAAGATTTTTATGTGTTTTATGAGCATTATTTGAGAGGTATTGGACGCTCAATCAATATGGGGGTTAAACACATAAAAATTGGGTTCTGACCAGTGTTATGATAGGCAGACAGATTATTTTAAGGGGATGGAAGCTGGCTGGAGTGCCCTCATTTCAGGAGTTGTGTGTGGAGATGGGGAGTGTGGCAGCTTTTGAGGAGGTGTCATGTAGAAGGCTGGGGATTTGGGATTTGTTTGATGGGAAATGGGGCAGTTATTTGGCTGTGGGGAGAGTAGTTTTAAATGTGTATGATTATTATATATATATATATATATATATATATATATATATATATATATATATATATATATACACTACCGTTCAAAAGTTTAGGGTCACTTACTCATTTTTTTTCTTTTCACTTTTTAGAATAATAGTAGAATTATCACAACTATGGAATAATAGAAATGGAAATATGGGAATTATGTTGTGACTAAAAAATCCTAAATAAATCAAAACTATGTTATATTTTAGTATCTTCAAATTGGCCACACTTTGCCAAGATTTTGCAAATGTATTCTTGGCATTTTCTCGACTAACTTCTTCAGGTATCACCCTGGGATGCTTTTTAAACAGTATTGAAGGAGTTCCCATCTATGTGCTGGGCACTTAGTGGCTGCTTTTCTTAATTATTTGGTCCAAGTCATCCATTTCAAAAACTTTTTTTATTTTATTTTTTTATTTTACTTTTATAATTAAATTAATATGTCTTACAATTATATTTTTGTCTACAAAACTAATTTCAAACATTTAACCATACACCTTCAGATCAAAAGGTTTTTAAGATCATAAGAAACATTTCAGGCAAGTGACCCCAAACTTTTGAACGGTAGTGTATATGTACAGTTGTGCTCAAAAGTTTGCATACCCTTGGAGAATTGGTAATATATGTACCATTTTTAAAGAAAACATGAGTGAGCAGGCAAAACACATTTATTTCTTATGGGATTCATATTCAACTGTAGGTTACAACAGAATGGCACAATCATAAAACAAAACATGGCAACAAAGAAAAAAATGAAATGACCCCTGTTCAGAAGTCTGCATACCCTTAGTTCTTAATACTGTGTATTGCCCCCTTTAGCATCAATGATAGTGTGCAGTCTTTTGTAATAGTTGTCTATGAGGCCCCAAATTTTTGTAGGTGGTATAGCTGCCCATTCGTCTTGGCAAAATGCCTCCAGGTCATGCAAAGTCTTTGGTCGTCTTGCATGAACCGCATGTTTGAAATCTCCCCAGAGTGGCTCGATGATATTAAGATCAGGAGACTGTGATGGCCACTCCAGCACCTTCACCTTTTTCTGCTGTAACAACCGGAGAGTCAACTTGGCCTTGTGCTTAGGGTCATTGTCATGCTGGAAAGTCCAAGAGCGTCCCATGCGTAGCTTTTGTGCAGAAGAATGCAAATTGTCTGCCAGTATTTTCAGATAACATGCTGCATTCATCTTGCCATCAATTTTCACAAGATTCCCCGTGCCTTTAGAGCTCACACACCCACAAAACATCAGTGAGCCATCACCATGCTTCACAGTGGGGATGATATTCTTTTCACTATAGGCCTTGTTGACCCCTCTCCAAACATAGCGCTTATGGCTGTGACCGTAAAGCTCTATTTTGGTCTCGTCACTCCAAATTACAGTGTGCCAGAAGCTGTGAGGTGTGTCAAGGTGTTGTTGGGCATATTGTAACTGGGTGTTTTTGTGGCATTGGTGCAGTAAAGGTTTCTTTCTGGCAACTCGACCATGCAGCTAATTTTTGTTCAAGTATCGTCGTATTGTGCTCCTTGAAACAACCACACCGTCTTTTTCCAGAGCAGCCTGTATTACTCCTGAGGTTACCTGTGGGTTTTTCTTTGTATCCCGAACAATTCTTCTGGCAGTTGTGGCTGAAATCTTTCTTGGTCTACCTGACCTTGGCTTGGTATCAAGAGATCCCTGAATTTTCCACTGCTTAATAAGTGATTGAACAGTACTGACTGGCATTTTCAAGGCTTTGGATATCTTTTTATAGCCTTTTCCATCTTTATAAAATTCCATTACCTTGTTACACAGGTCTTTTGACAGTTCTTCTCTGCTCTCCATGGCTCAGTATCTAGCCTGCTCAGTGCATCCACGTGAGAGCTAACAAACTCATTGACTATTTATACACAGACACTAATTGCAATTTAAAAAGCCACAGGTGTGGGAAATTAACCTTTAATTGCTATTTAAACCTGTGTGTCACCTTGTGTGTCTGTAACAAGACCAAACATTCAAGGGTATGTAAACTTTTGATCAGGGCCATTTGGGTGATTTCTGTTATCATTATGATTTAAAAAGGAGCCAAACAACTATGTGATAATAAATGGCTTCATATGATCACTATCCTATGTCATATTTTCAAAATCAATGTCAAAATTTCACAATTTCTGCCAGGGTATGCAAACTTTTGAGCACAACTGTATATATGACACGAGTATATCCACAGACTGTGTTGATGTTCTCCTCGATAATTTAATAGCATTTTTAACTTTTGAGTTAAATTATAGAGGAGAACATCAACACAGTCTGTAGATATACTTGTGTCATATATACAGTTGTGCTCAAAAGTTTGCATACCCTGGCAGAAATTGTGAAATATTGGCATTGATTTTGAAAATATGACTGATCATGCAAATAAACTGTTTTTTATTTAAGGATAATGATCATATGAAGCCATTTATCATTTATCATACTTAGTTGTTTAGCTCCTTTTTAAATCATAATGATAACAGAAATCACCCAAATGGCCCTGATCAAAAGTTTACATACCCCTGAATGTTTGGCCTTGTTACAGACACACAAGGTGACACACACAGGTTTAAATGGCAATTAAAGGTTAATTTCTGGGGAAATTAATTAAAAATTCGGGGATCTCTTGATTCCAAGCCAAGGTCAGGTAGACCAAGAAAGATTTCAGCCACAACTGCCAGAAGAATTGTTCAGGATACAAAGAAAAACCCACAGGTAACTTCAGGAGAAATACAGGCTGCTCTGGAAAAAGACGGTGTGGTTGTTTCAAGGAGCACAATACTTGAACAAAAATTAGCTGCATGGTCGAGTTGCCAGAAAGAAGCCTTTACTGTGCCAATGCCACAAAAAAGCCCGGTTACAATATGCCCAACAACACCTTGACACACCTCACAGCTTCTGGCACACTGTAATTTGGAGTGACGAGAACAAAATAGAGCTTTACGGTCACAACCATAAGCGCTATGTTTGGAGAGGGGTCAACAAGGCTAATAGTGAAAAGAATACCATCCCCACTGTGAAGCATGGTGGTGGCTCACTGATGTTTTGTGGGTATGTGAGATCTAAAGGCATGGGGAATCTTGTGAAAATTGGTGGCAAGATGAATGCAGCATATTATCAGAAAATACTGGCAGACAATTTTATAATTAGAATTGTATTTATTTATCACACATTATACATTTTGCACATATACAGTGAAATTCTTTTTTTCACATATCCCAGCTAAGCTGGGGTCAGAGCGCAGGGTCAGCCATGATACAGCGCCCCTGGAGCAGATAGGGTCAAGGGCCTTGCTCAAGGGCCCAACAGTGGCATCTTGGCAGTGAAGGGGCTTGAACCCCCAACCTTCTGATCAATAACCCAGAGCCTTAACTGCTGAGCCACCACTGCCAAAGAATTTGCATTCTTCTGCATGAAAGCTGTGCATGGGACGCTCTTGGACTTTCCAGCATGACAATGACCCTAAGCACAAGGCCAAGTTGACCCTCCAGTGGTTACAGCAGAAAAAGTTGAAGGTTCTGGAGTGTCCATCACAGTCTTCTGACCTTAATATCATCGAGCCACTCTGGGGAGATCTCAAACGTGCGGTTCGTGCAAGATGACCAAAGACTTTGCATGACCTGGAGGCATTTTGCCAAGACGATGGGCAGCTATACCACCTGCAAGAATTTGGGGCCTCATTAACAACTATTACAAAAGACTGCACGCTGTCATTGATGTTAAAGGGGGCAACACACAGACTATTATACAGGGGTCATTTCATTTTTTTCTTTGTTGCCATGTTTTGTTTTATGATTGTGCCATTCTGTTATAACCTACAGTTGAATATCAATCCCATTAGAAATATAAGAAATGTGTTTTGCCTGCTCACTCATGTTTTCTTTAAAAATGGTACATATATTAACAATTTTCCAAGAGTATGCAAACTTTTGAGCACAACTGTGTGTGTATATATATATATATAAATTATTATTATTATTATTATTATTATTATAAAAAATTGTGCTTATGTGTGACCACAGGGATGTTCGTTGAGTGTCAGGGTGGGGTTGGTGATTGGGGAGGGGTAATAATGGGGGTTAAATGTTGATTCAGTGTACATATATTTTGTTTTTCTTTGTTATATCTACAAATCAATAAAAAATGTTAATAAAAAAAAAAAATTACATGTTTATTTAGATACTTGGATCCACTAGATTCCCACTTAGCTTTATGAAAAGTGAGTTCTGCCTTCTTTGATTTGATTGATCTCAAATGACATTAACTATGTTTCCATCCAAGAGTTTTTTTGCGACAAAAATTGTAGTGCATCAAAAGTTTACCGATAAAGCTGATGGAAATGCAATTTAGCGCTAAAATTTCACGTGTCAACATAATATTTTTCCGTTTAACTTCAAATATCATGAAAAACTGGTTTGGAAACATTTTTTTTCTAGAAAATTGGCATTAATGCAAAAAAAATAGTGTTACATGACAAAATTTACCCCAATCGTTAGCCTGTGTTAATCATGACGACAAGGTATACATCCTTGAAAGCCAGTTTATTGTACGTGAAGCATTACTTGCACTGTTATGGATTGGTCTTAATGGCATACCTGCACAGATCTGATGCTGCAAACACATCTGCGTCATGACACTTCCAGGAGTGCCATCACAAATATCTCGTATCATGTACCTGTCATCGACAAGTGCATGGAGAACAAATGAATAGCCACTGTTTGTGATTAATTTAATTGCGGTAGCCATCTGTTTATTTATCAAAGTTGCTTTTCCACACCATTTAAAATAATAGACGGCAGTCATGGAATTAGCCCACAATACAAAAAACATATAATTTCTGTGCACACATATGTTCTAAATTAAAAATAAAATACACAATACTAGGAGAAAAGCTTCAGTGTGCTATTTTGGAACACTAAAATACATCCGAATTCTATTAAATTATTGTTTAGCTTACTTTTGAAAAAATGCAAACAAAATTCCCTGTATTAAATTAATTAAATTACCAAATGAAAAAAGCATTAAATTAAAAATAAATAAATTACCAAACAAAAAAATAATTATAGGCCTATATAATTGCCTCTCCCTATCTGTCACTCACTCGACATTGTGTCGATGTAGTGACACTAGGGGTCGCCCTTGGGAGCCCCAAACACCTCTGATCTTTGAGAAAAGGCCAATGGGAATTGGCGAGTGGAATTTGCATGCCACTCCCCCAGACTTACGGGTATAAAAGGAGCTGGCTCGCAACCACTCATTCAGATTTTCTCTTCGGAGCCAAGCGGTTGAATTCAGTGAGCTGAATTACTCTGCCGATCCATTCACCTCGAAAGCTGTTGGATTTATGGCGCATTACAGCAGTTTCTCCCCCTCGTGCACCGGTGGAGTGCAGAGAACGCCCCTGTGCGCTTCAGCAGCTAAAAGAGTATATTCTTCTATTGAAAGAGTATATTTTCCATTCTAAAAGAGTGGCACTGACGGAGAGCATTGTTTTAAAGATGCCTTTCCGTTTGTGTTTAATTCCAGGTTGGGGTCGTTACCTCTCCACTTCCGACGGCCACGATCGCTGTCTTACGTGCTTGGGCGCTGCCCACGTGGAGACAGCATTCATGGATGGGTCATGTCCTCACTGCGAGAACATGACCATGGCAATGTTGCGGTCACGGCTTTCTTTTGTCAGAGGGAAAGCCACCCCAGCAGCTCTCTGCCTCGGTCCTTCTACCTAAGGGTATGAGGCCATGTCAGTTAGCACTGGGGGTGATTTGGGGACCCCAATTGGAGCCGCTCCACCGGGTAACCACCCACGGACCTCCCATTCCCCACCGGCTCGTTTCAGTGTGAGCTTGCATTCTCATTCAGGGCTCACGAAGAGGATGAGCTGTCGATCGCAGCATCGGAGAGTGGGCTCGTCCAGTCTGACGCTGAAAACTCGGCTGGGTTCCCACCTTCAGGTGCAGTCGTCCAGTTAATGGCCAACGCAGAGCTGGTGGCAATGCTTGCCCGGGCGGCTGCGAGCATCGGGCTGGAGTTTATGGCCCCTAGTTGATTGATTTCCACTCGTTTTTGGGGAGAAATAAGAAGAGGTCACGGCTGGGGTAGCCTGTCCCCATTTTTGGGCAGTCGAATTGTCCCCGAGGTGCAGGGGACCGTACGTCGCTCGTAGGAGCATTGGGGGAGGTTACGTGATGGCCAGGTATGCTGGCTACGAGGCACGCAATCTGCCCGTCTTGCACTGCCAGTCCACGTAACAAAGTTCAGCTAATTGTGGTGTTTTGTATAGGGACCCCTAGTGTCACTACATTGACACAATGTCGAGTGAGTGATAGATAGGGATCATCCTGGTTACTTTCGTAACCTCCGTTCCCTGATGGAGGGAACGAGACACAACACTGAACTAACCGCTGAAATGACCGGGACCTTGTCTGGGCTCCTCAGCACAAAACCTGAATGAGTGGTTGCGAGCCAGCTCCTTTTATACCCGTATGTCTGGGGGAGTAGCATGCAAATTCCACTCGCCAATTCCCATTGGCCTTTTCTCAAAGATCAGAGGTGTTTGGGGCTCCCAAGGGTGACCCCTAGTGTCACTACATCAACACATCTCGTTCCCTCCATCAGGGAATGGAGGTTACAAAAGTAACCAGGACGTTTCTTTACACAAACTTATTTTGTGTACTTATTAGCCTTACCCTGTTTTGTCCACGAAAAAAGTAATCTGAATGACATTTTCAGAATGTTCTACACTTTTTTCAAGACTATAAACTATCTGAACTATTTGTCCAATGCTGAGTTCACTTTAAGAAAACTAGCTTTTGAACATTTAAAAACTTTTAAATATTTTACATCTAACCCCTTAACACTTTCCCTGTCTGTCACTCACTCGAAGTTTTGTCGATGTAGTGACACTAGGGGTTTGCTCTTGAGAGCCCCAATCACCTTTGCTTTATTCAGAAAAGGCCACAGGTGTAAAAAAGAGTATATTTAAAAGAGTATATTTTCTCTAAAAGAGCTCACACAAAAGATTGGCGTCTTTTTAAAGATGTCCTTTCGCCTTTGTGCTACTGGGTGTGGTTGTTATCTCTCCCCACCGGATGGTCATGAAATCTGTCTCGAGTGCTTGGGTCGCCAGCACATCAAGGCAGCTTTTGTGGATGGGTCATGTTTTCACTGTGAGAACTTGCCCTTGAGAACGTTGTGGTCACGGCTCTCTTTCTTCTCCGTGAAGCAGAGAGCCACGGCGGCTGCTTCCCGACCCGGTTCATCCTGCGTTGAAACTCAGGCGGCTGGGTCGGCGAGTGCCGTGGCCGATTTGGATGTGGATATGGGAGCTTCTCTGCCGATTCAGTTCCCGTGGACCTCCCATCCCCCAGCACGCTCATTCTGCCCGGTAGAGTTCATGAGAGAGGCAGGCAGTCCGCCTCAGGGCAGATTTAATGTCTCGTTCGTGGCTCACGACGAACAAGTTATCGGTCGCAGCATCAGAGGGTGGGCTCCTGCTTTCAGAAGTGGACGAGTCTACTGAGCTCCCGCTCTCGGGCTGTAGAGCTCAGGACGAAGCAGATGTTGAGTTGTCAGCTGTGCTTACCCAGGCAGCTGCGAACATCAGGCTTGAGTGGAACCCTCTGCCCCACCCTGAGCGTTTGTAGCTGGATGATTGGTTTCCATCCGCCCTGGTACCTTTCTTTCGAGGAGCTCGCAAAGTCGTGGAAGGCGCCTTTCTCCGCCCATACATGCTTTGCGAGCTCGTCCACCCTAACTACCCTCGACGGCGGGGCAGCCAAGGGATATGTCAAGCTTCCCCAGATCGAGCGCGCCATGGCGGTGCACCTGTGCCCACAGGGCGCAGCCACCTGGAGGAACCAAGGCTTCCTTCCCAAGCATGTAAGTTTTCTTCATCGTTAGTGGTGAAGGCTTACAATGCCGCAGTTCAGGCCACCTCCGCTCTGCTTGCATCCTGCAGCTTCACCAGGCCAAGGTGCATAAAGATCTGCACGAGGGTAGAACCAACCCAGGGCTCATGCAGGAACTGCGCACCGCAACCGACCTCACTCTACGAATGACGAAAGTCATGGCACATGTCCTGGGTTGGACGATGTCCACTTTGGTGGTCCAAGAGCGACACCTGTGGCTCAACCTTGCGGAGATGCATGACGCCAAGAAGGTCCGCTTTCTCGATGCACCTGTCTCCCATGGGGGGACTTCGGCAAAAAAAAAAACATCAGTTCTCGATGGTGAAGAAGCAGACGGAGGCCATTAAACACATCCTGCCATGGTGCGACTTGGCCGCCTACTGGCCTCCGAAGTCCTGCACCCTGTCTGCCTCTCACCTAGGCATCCTCCTGCAGTGTCGGCCCTGGCTCCCCCACCATCGGAGCCTGTGCACTGGCCTCTGAGAAGAAGATCATCCCTCAGGAAGGCAGCACGACCTGCCCGTCAGCCGGCCACTAGGAACCCCGGATGGGCTTTGAAGCGCCCCTTGGACAGGCGACCCAGGGACATGGTTGCTGACTCTGACTGCCCTGACCCAGGTAGCGTACGGGCTCTACTCCCACCCCTGGGCCAATGCGAGTATCTCGTGTTCCCTTGTTTTCCGTCGAAGGGAAGCTGGCAAACAGGTAAGTACGGTGGTTCTTGGGGCCGTGCGCCTGCCCCAGCCACTGGCCACTGTTGCAGGCTTGTGGGGCAGCATGCCTCCCCCGGACAATCTTCCCGGTGGGGCGTCTGCTCTGCCTCGCCGTGAACCACTCACCCCAGGTGTGATAAATCCTATCGTCCCCCTGGTGCCATTAGCACAGAGGCTGGAAGCCTGGTTAGCACTTTCCAGCTCATTGCGATAGCTCATCAGGATGATCCGGCTCAGCTATGTGATCCAGTTCGCCAAACGACTGCCCAGGTTCAGTGGTGTCCTCTCCACCGTGGTGCGATCTGCGTGCCTTGAACAGAGCCTTACACAGGCTTCCATTCAAGATGTTGATGCAGAAGCGCATCCTAATGTCTGTACGACATCGGGATTGGTTCGAGGCCATCGACCTGAAGGACACGTACTTTCACGTATTGATCCTTCCTCGACACAGACCTTTCTTCGGTTTGCCTTTGAGGGACGAGCATACCAGTACAAGGTCCTCCCTTTCGGTCTGTCCCTTTCTCCTAATGTCTTTACCAAAGTCGCAGAGGCGGCCCTTATCCCGCTAAGGGAAAAGGGCATTCGCATCCTCAATTATCTCAGACTGGCTGATCCCAGCTCACTCGCGAGATCTATTGTGTGCGCACAGGGACCTTGTGCTTTGCCACCTCGACCGACTGGGGCTGCAGGTCAACCAGGAAAAGAGCAAGCTCTACCCTGTGCAGAGCATCTCTTTTCTCGGTATGGAGTTGGACTCGGTCACCATGATGGCATGCCTTACGAACGAGCATGCACAGTTGGTGGTAGCAGTCCAGGTAGCAGTCCAGGTGAAACAATTTCAGAGGCTCCTGGGGCATATGGCATCCTCAGCGGCGGTACTTCCCCTCCGGTTGATGAATATGAGACCACTCCAGCACTGGCTACGGACTCGAGTCCCGAGGTGGGCATGGCGCCACGGCACCCAGTGCGTGACTATCACACCACGGTGCCACCAAACTTTCAGCCCTTTGTCAGATCTGGCATTTCTACAGGCAGGGGTTCCCTTAGAGCAGGTCTTGAGGCACATTGTTGTCACGATGGATGCCTCGAATTCGGGCTTCCCTCTCAGCTCCTCAGCACAACTCTGAGTGAGTGGTGCACATCATCTCCTTTTACAGCTGTGCTCAAAAGTTTGCATACCCTGGCAGAAATTGTGACATTTTGGCATTAATTTTGAAAATATGACTGATCATGCAAAAAAAAAAAAACTGTCTTTTATTTAAGGATAGTGATCATATGAAGCCATTTATTATCACATAGTTGTTTGGCTCCTTTTTAAATCATAATGATAACAGAAATCACCCAAATGGCCCTGATCAAAAGTTTACATACCCTTGAATGTTTGGTCTTGTTACAGACACACAAGGTGACACACAGGTTTAAATGGCAATTAAAGGTTAATTTCCCACACCTGTGGCTTTTTAAATTGCAATTAGTGTCTGTGTATAAATAGTCAATGAGTTTGTTAGCTCTCACATGGATGCACTGAGCAGGCTAGATACTGAGCCATGGGGAGCAGAGAAGAACTGTCAAAAGACCTGCATAACAAGGTAATGGAACTTTATAAAGATGGAAAAGGCTATAAAAAGATATCCAAAGCCTTGAAAATGCCAGTCAGTACTGTTCAATCACTTGTTAAGAAGTGGAAAATTCGGGGATCTCTTAATACCAAGCCAAAGTCAGGTAGACCAAGAAAGATTTCAGCCACAACTGCCAGAAGAATTGTTCAGGATACAAAGAAAAAATACAGGCTGCTCTGGAAAAAGACGGTGTGGTTGTTTCAAGGAGCACAATACAACGACACTTGAACAAAAATTAGCTGTATGGTCGATAAAAAAGCCCGGTTACAATATGCCCGACAACACCTTGACACGCCTCACACAGCTTCTGGCACACTGTAATTTGGAGTGACGAGAACAAAATAGAGCTTTATGGTCACAACCATAAGCACTATGTTTGGAGAGGGGTCAACAAGGCCTATAGTGAAAAGAATACCATCCACACTGTGAAGCATGGTGGTGGCTCACTGATGTTTTGTGGGTGTGTGAGCTCTAAAGGCACGGGGAATCTTGTGAAAATTGATGACAAGATGAATGCAGCATAATATCAGAAAATACTGGCAGACAATTTGCATTCTTCTGCACAAAAGCTGCGCATGGGACGCTCTTGGACTTTCCAGCATGACAATGACCCTAAGCACAAGGCCAAGTTGACCCTCCAGTGGTTACAGCAGATAAAAACAAATCAGTGTTTATGGGGCAGGTTAAGGCTCTGGGTTACTGATCAGAAGGTTGGGGGTTCAAGCCCCTTCACTGCCAAGATGCCACTGTTGGGCCCTTGAGCAAGGCCCTTGACCCTATCTGCTCCAGGGGTACTGTAACATAGCTGACCCTGCACTCTGACCCCAGCTTAGCTGGGATATGCGAAAAAAAAGAATTTCACTGTATATGTGCAAATGTATAATGTGTGATAAATAAAATTAAATCATGCTGCAATCTGCATGAACTGTGGGCTGAATGAATGTGTGAAGCAGACTGCTACACTGACTGGAAATAATTCATGTTTTATGAGATGACAAAGCAGAGAAATAAGCCACTGTGAAGCATATGTAGACTGTTTATCCGTCAGAAAGGGAAGTGGACCTTCTGTCAAACCACACCTCAAAATAAAAGCACTATGTAAAATAAAAGCTAGACACCTGAAATTGCAATGGTCATATATTACAACTGTGTAGTAAAATGTAATACTAACTGTAGTAATATTAGTATTAATATTAATAATAATAATACAAATTATGCAATATTGTGGCATGTGTCTGTCTGCAGGAGAGGGAAAGCAGTAAGGCTCGTCACCTGGGCTGTAATACCTCTAACACCTGTCTCTCATTATAGTGATGGCAGAGGGAGACCTGATAAGGCTTGCCAGAGCAGCAGAAGGGAGAGAGAGTGGCCCAGAGCAACACAGACTGTCTGAGACAGAGAGAAAGCTATTTTGAGTTGGCCACAAAGAGCCATTTTCCGTCTCCCACAGACAGACACATGACCACGCCCCCCCATGCCACAAATATATCACAAGCAAGAATGCTATTGTACTGAATACAATTTTGTTAAAATGCAATGGTGTTGAAAAGTAATTGTTCCAATTTTTACTTGTTAAACCTTTTTAAAAGTTTTCATAATTAATTTGATTAGATACCATTTAAATAGTTAAGTTAAACAAATTAAACTTAAATTAATTTAAAAAAAGGAAAGAAAGGATTTGAGAAAAAATAAAACAGATTTCAGCAGGGCCCTACTTAAAAACACTTAAGCAATGCATTCTTAATTGAGAAACTCTTTAAGGAAACATGCATTTCTTTTAATTTATTATTTACATTGAAATTTAATTTTAAAAAGGCTAAAGGAGTGTGTTCAATAGCACATTACCATATTAGCATATTTTGCCCTGGTATCAAAATTGGTATCGAGAACTGTGAAATTTAACTGGTATCGGTATCGACTACTGAAATTTTGGCATCGTGACAACATTAGTCTTTTGTGGTTAAAGCCCTCCTCACAAATATGGTTGCTTTTGAGGAAAAAGTCACGTGACTAAAACAGGTCAATAGGTGAGTTCGACTACATGCATCACTATGCAGACAGATCGGCGCCAGACTTGAAGCAGTGCATGTCGATTAGAAATTTTGTCCAACTTTATGTATGCCATCAAAGTACCGTGAGAGCGATTTGAGACAAACTCCAAAGCGGAGTACTTCACATACTACTCTTACTACTTCTGCTATGTCAGTCTATGGCAGAAATAGTAAGAGTAGTGTGGTAGTATGCCATTACCAAGGTGTTTATTCTGACACCTTCTGCTAAACTCTCACAAATATGTGTTTTTTATAACAGTACATCATGTTGAGAGTTACGTGACACCATGCAAGGGTCAGATGTGTAAACGACAAGCTCTGTGCCCTTTGCTAGTTTTTAATTATTTTATGTCATAAACCGGTGAGATTCGATACACCCTGCTACATATCTGTTCTTTGAAGTCAACATGGCAAAGAATTCAGAATCCTCGGGCTCTGGAGATATTAAAAGACACTTACGTGCTCAAGCTGATATCTCAGGTAGGCCCGCAGACCAGGGACTTAGTTTGGACGGTGCGGCAGGAGAAATCCAGCGGCAAATGGCGAGCATGTCTGTGATGCTGATGAAAGTTGTTGCTGACTTTGAGGATCTTGCTGTAATATGGCGATCGATTATGGCGATGGAAATGAAATTCTCTGAGTTGGTTACAAGAATCGGGGAGATTGAGAGACGGATCGACTATCTGGAGTCATCGGAGAGGGAATTAGCTGCTAATCCGCTAGTGACCAAGGCAGATTTACAACACGTTTGGGAAAAACTGGAGGATTTGGAGAATCGTAGCCGGTGAAATAACATCCGAATCATCCTGAGCATGAAGAAGGCATAGATATGGTGAAATTCCTAGACGAGCTCTTCCTGAGTCTGCTCGACATAACAGGTCACAAGCTGGAAAACGAGCGAGCTCACAGAGTCCCGGCTCGCAGATCGGCTGAGGGAGACAGGCCCCGATCAATTCTGGGCAAATTTCTGAGATCATCCGATAAAGATCTCGTGCTGCGTGAGGCAAGGAATAAAGGAAAGCTTTCTTGGAAGAATCACAGCATTTTCCTGTTCCCAGATTTTGCGACTTCGACAAGAGAGAAACATGATCGTTTCAAGGAATGCTCTTACATCAATGGAATATCGCTTTTGCTCTGATGTTTCTGTTCAAATTGGCCACAAAATATTTACATGGAGTGAGTCAGTGGGGTGAGCAAACCATCTGGTGACTTTCGTATGGCCCCCGAGTGAGCTGTCTCGCTGTACATACTCTTGGCTGTCTGAGGAAGCTGGGCGCAATTTTTGTTTCTTTTTGTGTTGGTTCCGCTTAGTGGCTGGAGTTTGTTTTGTGGAATAACACTCCTTCAAGAAACTTTTGCATCGACGAAGGGTCGCTTTTACACTGAAGTTCCTGGCCAAATTGGGACTAGATACTAAGGATGGCCGCAAAATATTTACATGCCCACAACAAGTGATGTCTTTCATAAAATCAATGGACTGAGGAAGACATGGTGTGTTTCTCACGTGCCTCCAAGTGAGATGTCTCACTGAATATACTCTTTGACTGGCAACTGGTTGCCTTTTTTGTTTCTTTTTGTGCTGGTTCTGCCTAGCAGCTGGAGTTTGTTTTGTGGAATAACACTCCTTCAGGACAGTGGTGGATGAATCTGCTCATTCTTTGTGCTTATGCCTCTTATTGGATAGAGTTTGTTTCGTGGAGTATTTTTTGCAGGTCATTGGAATGATTAGGTCATCTCCTGCACCCATAAAACAGCCGGCTCACTGAACATTTGTTTGACTGTCCGAGGAAACTGAACGGCTTTATTTATTTATTAATTTTTTTGTGTTGGTTCCGCTAGCTGGAATTTGTTTTGTGGAGGAACACACCTTTGAGACAGTTTTGTGAATTAATCTATATGTTCTTTGTGTTTATTCTGCCTATTGGATGGAGTTTGTTTTATAGATTATCTTTTGTTGTGTAATTCTGTCTCACAAAATTTGTATAGAAATACTGGACTTGAGCAATCCGATGGCAAAGTTGTTGCGGGGGCAATTATGGGCGTGAAAGGTCTGTTTGAGTTTAGAGGGATGGACGCCAGTGGGCGCTTTTGTGCGCAGGGTTAATTCGCACGTTTTTCTTTTTTCTGTTTGTCTGGTTCGGGGGGAAGTTTGGGGTTTGATTGTTGCTCTAATATTGGAATATGGTTTTTATCGTTTATTTTTTACACACAATCTATTTTTTCTAATATGTCAAAATGTCAAATGTTAATATGAGTGGATTGTCTCTCTCCACGTGGAATGTGAATGGGTTGGGGCACCCCATAAAAAGAAGGAAGGTTATTTCTTTTCTTAAACGTAAGAAATATGATATAGTGTTTCTTCAAGAGACACATCTTTCCCCACAGGAAGCTGAAAAATTTGGGAAGATATGGGGTGGGCATTTTTTCTTTAGTGCTGGCTCAAGTAAGAGCAGGGGGGTCATTACATTGATAAATAAGCATCTACAATTAAAATGTCTCAAACAGATTAAAGATAAATTAGGAAGAGTCATTATTGTTTTAGCTGAAATTCAGGGGCAAAGGTTGATTTTGGCTAATATTTACAAACCTAATGCTGATGATCAGTGCTTTTTTATAGATCTTGAAGGGTTGTTGCAAGCCGCTGGCACACCTCATGATATAACATTGGGAGGAGACTTTAATCTATTGATGGATTCAGTCCTTGATCATAGTGAAGCAAAAGTGTGTAAGCCCCCTAGAGCAACACTGACGCTTCACAGGATGTTTAAAAATCTTGGTCTTACAGATATTTGGAGACTTTTGAACCAATCTGGTAGGGACTATACATTTTTTTCATCAGTCCATAAGATTTATTCTAGAATAGGTTTTTTTATTTTTTTTATATCTAAGTCCCTCATTTAATCTGTTGTGGATTGTTCAATTGGAAACATCTTAGTCTCAGATCATGCCCTGGTGTTTAGAGGTGTTGCCACATATGGAGAAAAATAAATTATATAGTTGACACTTTAATGTATCCCTTTTGCTAAATCCTGATTTTCAACAAATGTTAAAGGCTGAAATCAATGTTTACATGGAGACCAACTGGTCCTCAGTATCCTCTGTGGGCGTGGCTTGGGAGGCAATTAAGGCAGCTCTTAGTGGTTGGGTCATACAGTATGCTTTATTCATCAAAAAATCCAAAGCACGAAAACTCATGGAGTTGGAAGAGAATATTAAAAGTACAGAGACAGAACTGAAGCGCTGAATGTCATCTGATGGCCTCGATTGAAATACAGATATAATACTATTTTGTCATGGAAGGTGGAGTTTTGTTTATTTAGGGCAAGACAGTCATATTTTGAGTCAGGGGACAAAGCAGGGAAGCTTTTGGCTAGATATATAAAGCAGAGAGAATCTTTATGCACGGTATTAAAGGGGGTTAAGTATTGATTTTGTTTGTATATGTTTTGCTTTTATTTGTTTAATATATGAATCAATAAAAAATGTTAGTCACAAAAAAAAAAAAAAAAAAAAAAAAAAACAGTACATCATGTTTATATCATGTTGTATTACGTTAATCATAGTAATATCATGTTCAACACATTCACATTCAAAACAATTCAAAATACTGACTCTTTAATTGGTATTTAAATAATAAAGACTTTTATTGGACTTTCTTCCAGTACATACAGCAGGCACTGTATCAAGCAGCACATGACCTTTTCAAATGAATAATGTTTCTGGTTATTTTTTGTAAAATTCTGAATTCCACTTTGTCTGCAATAAAGAAAGAAAACATAGCGCGAACTTCCATGTAGGTTCAGCAGACAATGGAAAGCACAAAAGTGTCCAGCTCGATGGCTCTCATTTCAACTCCTCCCTTCAACTGGCAAATCTCACTGATTGGTAAGGCATGGTGCCGTTCAAGTCGAACCAATGTGTAATGTCTTCCAAAGGAAGGATGTCATTAAATTATATATATTTTACTAAAAAAAAAAAAAAAAACATTTAATAAACATATGTGTCCTTAATACTCTGACAAAAAAAAATCTAAACTAGCCGCAAATTTGCTCCTCATTATTTTCACGTGCAAATGAGCTTTTGATTCACCACAAAAGTTTGCAGCTCTTCACTGGTAGTGGTGAACCTCCAGTAAACATTTGGCAACAATGGACAATTTGACACAAATTTGCAGCAAAGCTCATTTGCATGTGAAAATTATCAGTGGCAAATTTGCGGCAAATTTTAGGCAAATTTGCAATGAATTCTTGATTTTCGTAAGGGTATTTTTATTATGTGTTGGCCATTTTATAAAAGTAAGGCACTTGAGGCTTCCTAACAACACCCTTTAGCATGACTATATTTAAAAGTAGCAGAACCTCTCGTACCTTATTGCTTAAGTATAAACAAATATATTGTAGTTGTTGCATTTCTGTGGCCTAGATTTTAATTTAGATGTTTAGTTGTTGCCTGATTAATTTCCTATTGTAATTTCTTTATGCTGTACTTTCTAAACAACTAAAAGACTGAGTCATTGCAAGTTGTCAAAGCAGCAGCTGCGAGGAATCACTTCACAAAGAGCGAGCGATTGCTTCATCTGTCAGCAACAACACTGAATGTGGCCTAATTAACATACACATATCCCAGCATGCAGTGATCAGAACACTGACATCATCACCTTCACATGCTGCTTTAGCCAGCACACGGCTAATGTTGCACATGACTCAACATTTTTCTGTGATAATACTCCACACATTTGCATGTTTTCTGCATTGATCCCTGTTTCCAAATAAACACAAGCACGGGTCAGGCCTCGGTGCAAGCAGGGTGACCTCACCCTTCTCTGACATCACTTGTTTCTTCTGTTGGACAGCAGTATCACTCGACAGGTGTGTTGACAGAGTGAGTCAAATTCAGGAAGCAGCAATTTCTATGTTCATGACAAGTAAACACTTAGCTTGATGTATAAACACCCTTGCAAAAAATCAAAACAAGCCACAAACTTGCCGCAAATTTGCCACTCGTTATTTTCACATGCAAATTAGCTTTTAATTCGCTGCAAATGTTTGGCAGAAGTTTGCAGCTCTTCGCTGGTAGTGGTGAACCCCCAGTAAACCTGTGGCAAAAATTGACAATTTGCCGCAAGTTTGCCACAAAGCTCATTTGCATGTGAAAATTATCAGTGGCAAATTTGCGGCAAATATGCCATGAACTCTCAATTTTCGTAAGGGCACGTTTGACAATTTTTTTGACCCTATCAAAAACCAGACTAAGGTGGTTTTCTGGTCTTTAGATGGTTTAGCTGGTATATCCCATCATGGCCAAGCAATGAAATCCTAGCTAAAACCATCAAACTTGACCAGCCTGACCAGCTAAGCCCAGCAAACCACCATAGCTTCCCAGATAGAAAACAAACATTGAAACAATGTGAAGTCAACGCTGATGCATCAACGTTAATGGCATTGAATTAATTCGTGTTAATTCTACATCACTTTTGAACCCTCAATTAATGTTCAAACAATACTTAAATTTCAACAAAAAATCAGTTAGAATCTAATGTGGATTCAACATCAAATTTGTTTAAACAACTTTAACATTTCAACTAAATTTAAATGTTAACATTGTTGAATCAATGTTGCAATCTGATTCTACATAACTATTGCACCATGTGTTAATGTTAAAACGACACTGACATTTAAAAAAAAAAAACCTGAGATGAAGTCACATTTAGGCAGCATAAAAGTAATCCACATGACTCTAGTCGATCAATATACATCTTCTGAAGCAAATCGTTTGTGTAAAAAAAACAAATCGATAATTAACACTTTATTAACTTTTAAAAAGCGCTTCTTGCCAGCAGCTGACGCGATGCGTGACGTAAGTGCGTCGGTGAGTTCACACGAGAATTCGGAATTTCAAACTGCATCACAGCCCTGGATGAAAGCGCTGATTTAAAGTTAAAAACGTTTTAATTATCAACTTGTTTCTTACATAAACCTATCAATTCGCTTGAGAAGACATTCATTGATGGACTGGAGTCGCATGGATTACTTTTATGCTGCCAAAATGTGACTTTTGGACCGTCAAAGTGCTGGCACCCGTGTACTTCCATTATAAGGACCTGACAGAACTCTTCCTTCTAAAAATCTTCATTTGTGTTCTGCTGAAGAAAGACAGTTATACACATCTGGGATGGCATTAGCGTAAGTGAATAATGAGAGAATTTTCATTTTTGGGTGAACTATTCCTTTAAAGCCCATCCTTCATAATCTTAAAATATGTCTAGTGTTTGAGGATGTTTTATACCGAATACCAGTAGAATATACTCATAAAATATATAATTTCACATTTTAGAGCTTTTCCAGTTACTGTTACATTTATCGTATAACATAAATGTTCTTGTATTTTAATTTTATTTGAATCTTACTTGATTAAGTTGTGAATTTAATTGATGCGGGTAATGACTGCTGACATGTCAACAGATGTTTAAGGCAAAATTTCAAAACGGCTAAACATTTTCTGAATAAATGGGCAAAATCCAAGTAGTCTTAACAATTGCTCTCCTCTACTTTATATACAATTGATACATTTTTTTTTTTTTAAAAACATTAAGGACTAAAGTCATTAAGGAACCTTTTCCTGAGGTATCTGATTCTAATGTGTTTGACCTAATGTAAATGAATGAATACGACTGGAAGAACCATAACAGCTGGATGAGTGTTTTAAACTTCCATTTCAGCTGATCAAACGTG
This sequence comes from Myxocyprinus asiaticus, assembly GCF_019703515.2. NCBI lineage: Eukaryota > Metazoa > Chordata > Actinopteri > Cypriniformes > Catostomidae > Myxocyprinus > Myxocyprinus asiaticus. The sequence goes on from NC_059374.1 coordinate 2,869,112, forward strand.
ATCTGTGTATTATCATTCTGTCGTCATCTTACTAAAATAAACTGGATTATTAATGACATGATTTTTATCACATTGTTTCTTTTATATTGTGAGGTTTTAATTTAAGTCAGAACACTGTCATGACTTGGCGGACGAAAACTTTTCCACATACTGTAGATGTGCGTTAGCCAAATATGTTTGTTCAGAAATCACGGCACCCCCACTCACCATCTGTCCACAGGCTGTCAACGGACTCAAATCGTTTCCAGAGATGCACTATTTAAATGCTCAAAATGTTGTTCCCTGAACTGGAGTTAGACTGGCCTTCGTCGACCATTCACATGCTTTTGAATTACCATCCATTACAAACCATGGGAATGAATCAGTTGATGTATATATCAGCTGTGATTATGGTTACAATTCTTCAGTTGTTATGGAAAAGTAAAACGGACAGCAGATACTTTGTTGTAAGACATTGAAACTTTTTTCTGAATTTCCATTCACTTTCCAAATAGTCTACTAAGACCAAATATGGCAAATTAAATTCTTTTTTGATATGTTTGAAACATATTGTAAATATTAGGGCTGCCGATTTAAAGCATTAATTCAGTATGATTAATTATACAAAAAATAATGTGTTCAAAAAATGTATGCAATTAATCATTTCCCCGGACCGTAATAAGGAATATTCCTTATATCTTAACAATTCAAGCTTGGAGTACCACCTGTTTTCTCCAGGGGGCAGTAAGCGAAACTCGCTGTATAGGCAACACGCAGCTGAAACAGACAAAGAACAAACCACGCTCACCGAGAGCAGACAGCACAAGATGAGAACACATTCTTGCATACAAACACAGCTTGACGGCTAGACGTGTTTTTCAAAGTTTCAAACTTCATTTAACTTGACACAGCAACCTAAAAACAATGCGTTTATTATGCAATGCAACCGAGACACTCCAAAAGCATCCGTCTGACGCAGGTGTACAGTGACGCGTCCTTAAACAAGCCCTAATAATAAATCTCAGACTGATTGACAAATTAAATTGCAAAACGGATTGCTGTGAACATTAGGCCAGTGATAGGCTTATGTTCAATAATATGGAAATAAACAATATATTGCATTCTGAAGCCACTTTTTGTATTGTATTTTTTAATGCTTTACTTGTGTGCCAAAATAATGTAATGCAATTTAATTATCTGTGTTACTATTATTCTTTTAATAATATGTATATTTTATAATTTAAATATAACTATTTATAATTATTTAATAATTATATATTGAATTATTGTTATTTGAGGGGCATTCTAAGCAAATATTTATGTATGCGATTAATTGCGATTCATTTGATTAATTAATTGGCATACCATGTAATTAATTCGATAAAACAGCCCTAGTAAAAATATGTTGTAAACAGCACAGTTGAAATAAATATATTTTCCTAATTAAAATATTTTGTGAAAATCTTCAAATTCCAAAATATATTCCAAAATGTATTCACTGACAAAAAATAAATTTCCAATATTATATTCAGCCATTTTTATATTATTTTCAATGTATATAATAACGTATACATGCAAATAAGTTTTTATAGAATATTCAAATAATTGAATTGACTGACTTTTACATAATGGAATACTGTAATTCACCCCAAAATTAAACTTCTTTCATTATTTACTCAACTATTCCTTTTTAGCATCTGCCACATGAGTTAATAAGTCAGAAAAAGCTATTTTTATTCTTTGCAGAAATTTATTTTTGAGATATATTTTGGATAGTCCATACTTTGTATATCCAAAACACTCCTGTCCTCTTTATAGTTGAACACCACGCCTCCAAAAAGTCTTGATAGTCATATTTGGGCCAGACATGTTAATAAACCTTACGAGTAATTACCGCGTTTCACCAAAACATCTTTTCAGCCGTTTTGATTGAATGCGAGTATGTAATGTGTGTTCTGAAAACAAAAATCAAATCCTGTTTAGCTTTTTATAAAACTCAAGGGTCGCATACAGGATAAATGTGGGTAAACATCAGAAATTGTGTTTATACAGTTAGTTCATTTTCTTATTTCCTTTTCTTTGTTTATTCTCATCAGCTATTTCCCCAAGAGAACAACAGGAGATGTGCCCAAGTTCTCCAACATCTTACAGAATGAATGTGTGACCTGAGGGGTCATCTAGTAAATCCATTACCGAAAAATGCAATACAAAACCAAAACATATCTAGATCAGTGGTCATCAACTGGTTTTGATTCAGGACAAAGAATTTTCATTGGACAACAAGTGACGACTCAATACAGAACCATAATGAAATAAAAATGTACTTGAAACCAAACATTTTAATTTATTAATATATTTATTATTTTAATAATGGCAATTTATTAATATTATCTTAATAAAACCAATACTTGGCAGCGCAAAAACATTGTGGCCGGCACAAACCTTACAAACACACCAAACCATATAAAAATGCATATAAACCCATGTAGTCTGAGTCGTACTTTCTTCAACCTTGCATCGTTTTTCATTGTTTTCAAGGATGAGGGCATGTCAGGCAACCTGTCTATGTTGGCATTTGTCTTATTTGGCTAGATTCTACCAAGTGACAGATTAATTTGTGCCAAAATAGTTTGATTGGACACAAAGACTTCATGAAATCAAAATTTGTGTATTGTGGCTATTAGTCCATGAGTCTTTATTTCAGCATACTCCTAAATGCTGACAAAATTCCCTTTTTGCATATATACATATTTCAAATTTTAATTGCCCTCATTTGTGAAACTTTTATAAAGATACAGTATGTGCAAATTGGGAGTAATCTGCATGTATAATGGAACTTCCTCAGACTTTCCGCCGGATTCACAAATGTCACATACACCCCCAGATCTGTTAGTTAATGATGTGCACGTTAGTTAATTCCAAACATTCATAAATACGGGGTGTATGCACGCTTATTCACAGTTATCGTAGCCCACACCCATGAAAACACCATATAAGGAAGGCATCAAACTCTCTAGTAAATTCAAATAGGCCACGTACACACACGCCTGTGAAACATTAATTCTACTAGTTTAACCCATTTTGTGTTCATTGTTTTTGAGCAAAGAGATTATCCACCACAGATTATGATCTGACAATGTTTAGTTAGCTGCTGTTGACAGAATCACCATGGTTTGTTTATGCGCGTCAAAACTGCCGCTGATAAACAGTGCACGTGTTCTGGACTGTATTTTATGGGTTCATCCGAGACCACAGGGCTGATAAGAGAAACTGGGTCATTCCACAAAATCGTTGCCTTTTCAACTTTGAAAAATTAAAATATAACATATCTAAGAAATGAAGACAGCTTAAAATGACAAGAAATTGTATTGTGCCATCTCAGGCTATGTAATTTCTTATTTTATGACTATTTACCTACCTCATGTTTGATATTTTTGTCATCCCTGTTACAGACACAGTTACTATATACTATCGTTTTAATTAGAACTATGTAATAGTTTTCACATATATGAGCAGTATTTTAGTCCCTCTTTTCACTGGGATTGTTTCAAATTTTTGATATTTTTTTTTTTTTTTCAATCTTATATTTGTTATTCAGATGACCAAGAACATCCTAATTTTGGAGGGTGATTCCATGTCAATTAAGAAAAATATATATTTTTACAAAAGAGATATTAAAAGAAGGACTTTGTCCAAAATACAATATAGTTAAAGTTACAATTGAAAAACCTGGAAGGACATTTCAAATATCATTTTTACATTTTTATGAAATTAATGACAGCAACAGGACGTCATAGTAACAGGACTGACCAGAGTAACAGGGATGACAGGACACACATTCTGTCAGCGCACCTCCTACTCCATCAGGAGCCCCCTTGCCATGGTTGGCTTAAAAGAAATTCCACGTTCCTTGTGTGAAGCCTCTTTTGTTCAGTTCTGTGCAGGTAGAAGTTACCACGCTGGCGGTATTGTGTGCAGGGACCATCATTTAGAAAATGCGGCACTTTTACAGCAGAGTATTCCTGCCTGATGTAGTTCAGCACAGGCCTGAGATGTTCCCAAATTGAAGATGGACACTTTTGTCTAGATGAGGACACAGTGCAGAAACAGAAAGGTGTAGCATTTGGTCCTGGGTATAGCACACCAGTATGTAGAGTGGCTTGTTGATGCAAAGCACCAAAATGAACAGCTTGGACTTCAGAGCTGAATTTACATCCATAATTCTCTGAAAAGACCACATGTATTATGCACTCATGACTGGATAGTTCTTTCTTGAGTGCTCTGGTGAAGGCAAATTGATGCTTGATGTTAAAAACATGAATTTTGACAACTGTTCATTGCACAGGTCAATGGGGCCTTCCATGGTGTCTCCATCTCTTTTTTGACAGTGATTTTAAATGACAGAGTTTTGCCACTTTCTGATCTTTGCTTCTCTTCTCTTACCCACTGTGAATAGGAAACAATGGTTGTGGGATTGTATGGTGTAATAATTGGAAAGCTGTTCAGCTTACACCTTTCACACTGGCCATACATGCACTCCCTTTTCTTGGAGTTACACACAATCTGTTCTACCAACTCCTCAGTGTTGCAGTGTGTTAGTAGCTTCAGGTGGTAGAGCTTGATGCGATGAAGCCAAGGTTTTCATGCATCTTGCACAAAGTCTCTCTCTCAGACAGGCTTGGAGTGACCACCCAAAAAGGACGCAAGTGACAAAATAAAGAATAAGAAATCATTCTATTTCGGTATTCTGCCAAGAACTTCCTGTGTGCATTTCTCATTGTGTCCATGAGGAATCGTTTTTGCTTTTTAAGTTTGCTTTTTGTCTTTGTCTGCTTCCTACCAGTGGTCAAACTGCTCACATCATCCCATTCAAAGAACAGCCTCACACAGTTCTTTATTGCATCAGCTGTCTGGGTGTTTCCTTTTTGTGTGAATGTGAGGGGATCTTTGTCAGAGTATTTCCACCTTTTCTTTGAGAATCCCAAAACCTTCTCTGCATACTTTCTAAGCCTGTACTTCTGTACTATCTTTCCTCCTGCACATATTTTTGCAATTAACTGCCTCTCTTTTTCACCAGTGGCATTGCGATACCGGTCACTGAGGTCTTTGGTAAGGGCCGTGTGGAAAAAGGATACGTCTTCTAACCACTTTGGGCAAAGTTTTCAGCTCACAGTTGACCTTGGATTTTGGGGACAGTGTTTTTTTCAGCAGCCGTTGGTATCTCTTCTTGAATTTCTCCTTCTCTTTACGTTCCTTTTGCAGCTCTCTTTCTAGGCGTAACAACAGGACAGTTATTTTTTTCTGGTGTCTTTTTGAATGTTTTCTTCCTGCTTGATGTTGCCTGAAATGTAAGCATACACACAAAAACTGACCCTGATATATAAGTTGAATTCCACTAGGATAAATCTAGGTCTTGTGTAGTGTACTTGTACTTGTTCTTTGTCTATTCTTGAATTCATTGTCCTATGCCTCATTGCACTATTATACTGTTTGTCTGTGTATGTATAGCATAGCTCAATGTCACCTTTTTCAGTACATACTATTTTTAATTTTGTTTACTATTCTGACCTTGAAGGACCAGCTTCTTGTCAATCTGGCTGTAGTGATTCTGGGCTCACTGGAGGTGTGGACAGGCTGCTGAGTGCAACTGAAGCTGCCTTTTCAGCTGCCCTACACTTTGCCTGGGCTGCTCTCCATTTTTTTCACTGTAACCTCTGCTCCCTCTCGCTGCACTCTTGTACGTTTTTTCTTCTGCTCTCTGTCCCTCCTCCATTTCTGCTTCTCCCATACAAGGTATTTTGCCCTTCTTTCAGGATCTGTGTCTCAGCGAGCGCGATAGCGCCTTTGTTTTTCTGCTGCACTTAATGGCATACTACTATCATCTGTAAAAGTGTATTATAGTACAAATATAAAATAAAATATAAATCAACACAATAATGTTAAAACTATTTAAATAGTTAATACCTTAATTACCAGATGCATGTACCAACAATACTAATACTAACAATACCAACAATACTAACTAAAAATGCAACTGATGCTCATATGCCACCCACACTGAATGATATAGGCATTAGCTCAATAATACACCCAGGATGCCCTTTAAAAATATTTGCATTTTACACAGATAAACTTTAAAAGCAGTGTGGCTAAGGTGACGCCTCTATGTCACCCCTGTTACCCATGTCAAAACCTGTTACTCTGGAAAAGTAACAGGGCTGACAGTAACAGGTTTGATGATTTAAAGCTAATTTGCTAATTGCTAGCTAATAGGTCAAGGCCACAAAAGCACATGTTGTACATTTTGAAAGGATATTACTTGTAGATATTGATTATATTAAGTTAAATAAATAATTGTTTAAATTTATACTTTAAAAATAAATAACAGTTTTGACATTGCATGATGTCCACCTCAGTCAAACCTCATAAATCATCAAAAATAGAACATTATAGAAGAGAGAGAGAAACTTACTTGTGTATTAACTGTTGGAATCCTGGTTGAGCACTAGTTTAGATATTTTTGTAAGGGCAGTGGACATTTCACCTTGGAACTGCCGTGATACTTGTAATGAAACGTGATGCCACAGACACGCTTTTTTATTTTATTTTTAATTTTTTTAATGAGCTCAAGCTCCAAAATGAATTCCAATTTGCCAGACAGCACAATTTACACTTGGTCAGAAGCAGGTGTGAATTTTGTTGTACTAACATTTTGAAAATACGAAATCTTTCATGAATGTGAGAATTTATTTTAAAACAATTTACAAATCAATTAAACAAAAGTTCATTCTGTTCTCATTTATAAATGAGGCCCTTTCCCTTTAGGAAAAACAGACCAAAAAAATAATTAATGATTCATGTTGTACTACACAGATTTTTGTTCAAATTAAATACTCTCTAGAATGACAATGTCCCCTCTCCTGCAACACACTAGTAAGTAACAAATCATGATTCATGAATGAAAACGAGAGCCTACTGGCTATTTTTTTTTTTTTTTTTTTTTTTTTTGAAGGAAGGAGCCCTTCATTTGCCCCACCTAAACAAGGAAAGAAAACTACACTTCATGGGGTTTTTACTGACATCTAGAGAAAATCTAGAGTTCTGGCAAACTAGCCACAAATTTGCCACTCACTATTTTCACATGCATATGAGCTTGTGATTTGCCGCAAATGTCTGCCAGAAATTTGCAGCTCTTCACCGGTAATGGTGAACCTGCAGTAAACTTTTGGCAACAATGGACAATTTGCCTCAAGTGTGCCGCAAAGCTCATTTGCATGAGAAAATGATCAGTGGCGAGTTAGTGGCCATTTTTTGGCAAATTTGCAATGAACTCTCAATTTTTGTAAGGGACAACAAAGGAAATGAGAAGCATGTTTGCTGTTCAAAGTTAATAAACCCCTATTTATTTAGCTATCCTAACTATGCAAAAATATATGGTAAATTGCATGTATTTTTTACATTTAACTTCAGTTTTTCCCTCTCCATGACCCTATCAGAATAGACATGTGACCGCTTTTTGGGGCGCAATCCACAAGTTAAGAACTTGCATCATGCATAATTTATACACATAATTCGCACGCTACACTAATGACCATAACATTTTAATTTTTCTTAATAAAATTGCAAATGCTTTAAAGTCAAGGTCAGTTATTTCAAGCATTTGACATTGTAAGGAGTGCACAAGTATTTCTAACACATCTTGTTCTCCATCATATAAACTAATTGCTTCTGCCGATATTTAGAATTTAACTCTAGGGAGGAAACGCTAACCATCAACTATTCCGTTGATTTGGGAGTAAACAAATGACTGCAATCATCAAGTGTTCAGTCGGTGCTCCGGTCCTCATCCAATAAGACCCATGATTGTCCCTCTGAGCTTGTGGATAGAGTATTTTCCCACATCGCCGACACTGTTTCTTTAAGAGCTGATAACAACCTGCATTAGCGAGGTCTAGCCAAGCAAAGCAAGTGGGGAACAGAATATGCCGACTGAGAGCCAAGTGATTTTTTGGGGTGGTGGGGTTGGGATATGTCGAGATCCACCCAAAATGCTTGAAGGGGTAAGTGACACCTTAAAAAATTACCCTCGGCTCGTGCTCCCTAATAGATGGCCCTTCTGTTTTTTCCTAGGCTCTTTAGAAGAGTTATTAGAGTAGATGTTTGTACAGCTGCTGTTGTCAGAGTTTGACTCTGGAACGCTGCCTCACATCTACAGCACATGAAGTATTAAACACACACATCACCCTCAGGTTCTTGAGCAACGTTCTCAATTCGTTTTTAACATCTCATGGACTGTTTCTAATGTTGGCCAACAAGAACAAAGAGGGTCATAGGAATTTCTGCTTCTTTGCAATTCTTCATATTCTTGATGAATACATTTGCGTCTTTTGTAAAGTGACATGAAAGCTGTTTATAATGTTATGGGTTGCATGGTAAAGACCGGTCCGCTTCTGTGTGCTCACGCAACACTCTGTCCATTGGGGCTGTGCTGATAATCGGCCCATGCTGTATGTTCCAAAAGATAGTGCTGCTTAGTCCCACTTTTGCAATGTTTGTCACTTAATGTTTCTCATATGCAACAGAAAATAGCAACACATAAACAGAGAGAGTTGGCCATCTTTGTAGTCACACTAGTGCAAACTCCTGCAAACGTTAGTTGCAATGGAGTAAAAATGGTCGCAAAAAGACTTTTTGAATTAACAAAAATAGCGTGTGTTCCGTCAACAGCCTGTCTGTGTGAACAAGGTTGTACAAACTAAGCACAAAATATAGTTACATATCTACAGTTGAAGTCAGAAGTTTACACACACTTAGGTTGAAGTCATTAAAACTCATTTTTTTAACCACTCCACAGATTTCATATTGGCAAACTATAGTTTATAGTAGGACATCTACTTTGTGCATGACACAAGTAATGTTTCCAACAATTGTTTAAAAACAGACTGTTTCACTTTTAATTGACTGTCACAATTCCAATAGGTCAGAAGTTTACATACACTAAGTTAACTGTGCCTTTAAGCAGCTTGGAAAATTCCAGAAAATGATGTCAAGCCTTTAGGCAATTAGCCAATTAGCTTCTGATAGGCTAATTGGAGTCAACTGGAGGTGTACCTGTGGATGTATTTTAAGGCCCTAGAAACCACATAGCAATGCCCTGGTAACCACTCACAACACTCTAGCAACCACATAGCAATGCCCTGTTAACCACTCTCAACACTCCAGCAACCACATAGCAATGCCCTGGTAACCACTCACAACACTCTAGCAACTACATAGCAATGCCCTAGCAACCACAGACCAATGCTTGAGCACCTTAGCACTAAGATCACCTTAGCAAACACATAGCAACCACCCAAATGACCATATTGCAACACACTAAATCACTTAGAACACCCTAGCAATGACATAGCAATGCCCTGGTAAGCACCCACAACACCCTAGTAACTACATAGCAACACCCTAATAAACCCATAGCCATGATCTGAATAAAGGCTTTTTAACTTTCTGGGACTGGAAGATGTGCTTTGGACTTTCTTCTAGAGTATATCCCTGAGAACACCTTTGCAGCCACCTAGCAATGCCCAGGCAACCACCCACAACACCATTGAAAGGGCCTAACAACCACCCAAAACAACTATATAGAATCACGCTAAACCACTCTGAAAACCCTAGAAACCATATAGCAATGCCATGGTAACCACCCACAACACCCTAGCAATTGTATAGCAATGCCCTAGCAACCACTGTGAACACCTTAGTAACAACCTAGAAATGCCATGGAAACCACCCACAACACCCTAGCAACCACACAGCAAAGTTCTAGTACAACTCAGAACGTCCTAGCATTGTGCTGGTGAGTTTTGCATGGACAAATCTACTTACATTTTCTCGTATTATTATGGTACTTTGCATTTTTAGAACGATTTTTCTCAGAAATTAAGTTCCCAGCTTGAACTGTGCTTTAAAAAAAAAAAAAAAAAAACATGTCATGAGACTCTAGAGTCTAGAGACAGTCTTTATATTTTTTACCAGAACAATCAATTGGAAAGCTGTTTGTGTTGCTGTTTACTTAGCTGCTTGTACATGTTCCACAAAAACCTGGCATGGCATGGGAAAACACGGCTGTAATGTGACATCATTCTTTTTGCCCAATCTATTAACTAATGAGTGATTAGAACAGTGAGACTTGCGCTTTCCAACAGTCTCATAACATTATTACAACACACACAGACAGGTAACAAGCACTGAGACAGATGCATAAACACAATAACACATATCATTAAACAGAAAAAACACAAATCACGTTGGCCTGACAGAATTATTTTCAGGTGAAAGTCAGCTTTGAGTTACTCGATATCGATTTACAAACATTTTATTATCCTCATATGACACAACAGGATGACGATATGTCTGCGAGAACATCTGTGAACCCATACATGCTGTTCAGACTCTGTGTGTGTGTTAGAAAAAGCAAAACAGCAAGATTTTAGTTTGCATGAGTATCTGGAGCTCAAATGATTTGTCTGTGGAGATCTGGCTGCTGGCATAAGCTTCGGCCAGACATTCGTAATTTCATATTTCACTTTTGAGGAATGGTATCAGAGGGGATTAGGTTCAGTCCAGCTCAGCATTCCCAAGAGAAGCTCAACTCTAGGCTGAAGTATCCATGCAATCCAGTCAGAGATAGCGCTCCTCACTGTTCCCCACGGCCTCAAGCACTAATGACTGATGTAAAGAGATTCCAAACCTCTGAAGAAAAATACTTGTATGAAAAAACATGGCTGCAACACTCATAATGCTTTGGATTGATTTAGTATGAATTAGTATACTTGTTTAATATGCCCGGCCACGTTTGAACACATTTAATCAATCAAGATAACATTAACACCTTAGCGCATGTTACTGTCCAGTGCGTTTCACGATATGGGCCAAAGTTTCAGGCTGAAACTCCCTTACTCTCAATAACACAGACATACTCTCAGAACCGGCTGTGACTGCACAACATGTCATATTTCCCTTACCAAGATTTATGACACACAAAATTGCTATAATTCACATGCACTCAAAAAAAGGAATTTTAGGGGGCCTGGGTAGCTCAGCGAGTAAAAATGCTAACTACCACCCCTGGAGTCACGAGTTTGAATCCAGGGCATGCTGAGTGACTCTAGCCAGGTCTCCTAAGCAACCAAATTGGCCCGGTTGCTAGGGAGGCTAGAGTCACATGGGGTAACCTCCTCGTAGTCGCTATAATGTGGTTCGCTCTCAGTGGTGTGCGTGGTGAGTTGTGCGTGGATGCTGCAGAAAATAGCATGAAGCCTCTACACCCGCTATGTCTCTGCGGTAACGCGCTCAACAAGCCACGTGATAAGATGTGCAGATTGACGGTCTCAGACAAGGAGGCAACTGAGATTCATCCTCTGGCACCCAGATTGAGGCGAGTCACTACACCACCACGAGGACTTAGAGCGCATTGGGAATTGGGCATTCCAAATTGGGGAGAAAGGGGGAGAAAAAAAGGAATTTTGCTACTTAATTTAAATGAACTAAAGCAACACAATTCTTGAAAAAAAATTCACAACTTGATGTCATTGAGTTCTATCCATTTAAATTTGTAAAATAGAAGTTTACTTAATCAATTTGAGTTGAGAGTACATGAATACTGTAATGTTTGAGGAGTGAAACAAGAGCACGAATCTAAGTGCAGGCTTTAATATGTAAGCTCAAAATAAACACAGGCAAACGGAGACCACTGGGGATCCGGCGGACGGCAATGAGATCAGGGCGGACCAGGTGGGGCAACAGGAGACCACTGGAGATCCAGCGGATGGCCAGGAGATCAGGGTGGACCATGCGGGGCAACAGGAAACCACTGTGGATCCAGCGGATGGCTGGGAGACCAGGGCGGACCAGGTGAGGCAACAGGAGACCACTGGGGAAACAGGGATATCTGGGAGGTGAAAGGTACACAATTAGCAATATACACACATTTCTGTATGGAAATGGCTTAAGGGCAGATTTCTTTTGCGACAAAGTGTTTTTTTAAGCATGACGTCATCACACACACCATTTTTATCGATAAAAGGCCATTTAAATGGAAAAACATTTTTAAGCATTTTCACTTTGTCGATAACAAAACAGCACGAAAGTGGAAGGAAACTAGGTTACTTATGTTTAATGGAAAAGAGCTGTGTGAACACTTTGCTAAACATATTTTTCATGAAGGAAAAGAGTCGTGCAGGTTTGGAATGACATGAGAGGAAGTAAATGATGACAGAATTTTCATTATTGGCTGAACTATTCCTGTAAATGCTGGTCAGTTTCATGCAAATGTGGCTGAAGCGTCTCCTGTTGGTCTAAACATTACCATATTTCTGAGGTCTAAAAGAATCTTCTGGCAGGAGTTGCTCTTTGATGCTCTCAGCTGTGATTTATATCTGAGGATTAAATGAAATCCCTCTAAAGAATCCTGCCAAATTCCAGAGGTGGCGAACATTCTTCTCAAGTCAAATACTCAACGTCTCCCGCTCACACTCTTTCTGTCTCCTGCACATAATAAACTCATCTCTGTGGGGTCTGTTCCAAAACCTAGCGAGTTCCTACATCGGCAGCATCCTAACATAGATGGAACATCTTAAGCGACCGATTTGGAAAGCTTTACATACAGCAATTCTGTGTCACACAAATAGCACTCCACATGGGAGACTTTGGCGTTAGCATGTTGCTAAGATAACAATCAGAATGTCAGACACAATGCGGAGCACCATTCTGGAATTGGCCCATACCGTGCAATACCCTAATATGCATAAAAGTAAACAGCACACAGATATTGGGTAAATAGTAAATGTTTAAATAGACTGTATTAACTAATTATTTATCAGAAGTTTTTGCTATTGAATGCGTTGTAAATATATTTATTAAGGCTGTTGATTTAACATGTTAATTAAGTGTGATTACTTAAAGAGGTCATGAAATGGAGAATCAAATTTTCCTTGATATTTAGACATATAAGAGGAAACTGTACTATAAAAACATACTGTAAATTTCAGAACTCAAAACTTCCTCCCCAGTCTAAAAAGACCATTTATAGTTGCCACCCTGCTGAAACATTTTGTTTTGTCTGTTCGTGACATCACAAAACATTTCTATTTAAACATCCCACAACATTCATCATCGCACCCTTGGCCCCGCCCACTGGCACACAGTTCAAGAGAGCAGACCTTGTGTGGCTATTCCTGAACACCAAAGGGGATCCATTTGGATTATTTTGAATAATTTTGTATGAACCTCACAGACTCTGACTGCTGCCATGTATCTTGCCGCTTTTAAAAGTTGCGGTGTCAAGTTACAACTCTGAAATGGAGAAGCAATTCTCTTTACTTCAGCTGCTGCCTCTTGTTGTTTTGAGCACAAACATTCTTTCACATCTGCGCTAATTTTACATGTTGGTGTATGTAAACATGAACTAGATGGACATCTTTGACCGCTTCAATGTGTTTCCGGCAATGTGCGCCTCAGTGCGCCTACAGTATATGTGTGTGTCATTTTACCGTGCTTTGGACTATGTGTGTTCGATTTGTTTTTTTGTTTTTTTTTTGGCTCATGTCAGTGTGGATTGCTTGTGAACCAGTCATAATATGATTCAAGCTTTGCAAAGGAACTGTTATTGAAGAATGGGACAGTTAAAAACACTTTAACCCTATCCAAAACGGTAAGTAAACTGTTTCATTTATGAATATTTCAAATGTCATGACTGTTTGATAGTTTATGGTGCTGTGTTAACAGTTGTGCTTGAGATTAACAGTTAATATATTCAGATGCAATGTGTTGGATGTGCGTTATATATAAATCCTGAAATTGTGTGTTATAATGTTGAGGGGCTTGTTCATTCTCTTCTGACTGAGTTTGCTGAATTTGAGGAGCTGCATGATGTTAGCTAATCATAACAGTGGGCATTTACATTTTAAGGAGGCGCTTAGCCCTTACGAAAATCAAGAGTTCATGGCAAATTTGCTGCAAACTCGCCAATGATTATTTTCACATGCAGATGAGTTTTGCAGCAAACTTGCAGCAAAATGTCCATTGTTGCCAAAGGTTTGCCGGAGGTTTTCCACTACTGGCGAAGAGCTGTAAACTTCTGGCAAAACATTTGCGTAGAATCAAAAGCTAATTTGCATGTGAAAATAATGAGCGGCAAATTTGCTGCAAAGTTGTGACAAGTTTGCGTCTAGATTAGATTTTTTTGTAAGGGAGGCCAAAACCGAGCATTTCAGACAGAGGGCCAGAGACAGGGTGAAAAATGATCATATATTACTAAATTGTGACTGTTTTGGTGCAAAAAAACCTTTATAACTTTTATATTTCAATCTAAATATTATCACTGGATCTCAGAGAAGATAATACAATTATAAAAAAATAGCACTTCATGGCCCCTTTAACTAAAAAATAGGGCTGTCAACTTGTGTTAATTTGGTGCGATTACTGTATATAAAAAATAACACGTAAAAAAAACGCAACGCAATTAATCATGCTTCCTGACCCATACGTAAATCCCGTAATAAAAATACATATTTTCCTACCATCGGAGCAAGTACATGTGACTTGAGAGCTGCGTCAGTGGGGGGCAGTCAGTGCCCCTTAACAAACCTCACAAGCACCGCAGCCACAGAAAGAGAGCCACTCACACAGAACGTGTTCTTGACAGTTAGACGAAGCACAATCTCAAGATGTGATTTTCAAAATTTCAACTACTTCGAACTTGACAGAAGGGGTGTACTTGGTCTGCAGTGATGTTTAGGCAGGTGGCAAGTGTCAAACTGACATCCATATGAATGGCTGGACCCACGGTTTCCCAGCAGAACATTGCCAAAAGCATCACACTCCATCCACCAGCTTGTCATCTTCCCATAGTGCATTCTGGTGCCATTACTTCCCCAGGTAAACGGTGCACACGTACACGGTCATCCACGTGATGTAAAATAAAATGTGACTCATTGGACCAGACGACATTCTTCCACTGCTCCAAGGTCCAGTTCCAATGCTTGCGTGACTTTTGGACAGGGGTCATCATGGGCAGTCTGCGGCTACGCAGCTCCATTCGTAGCAGGGTGCGATGCACTGTGTGTTATGACACATTCCTCCCATAACCATTTGTGACGAGAAGCAGGGCGGGGCCGGGCCGTGACTACGCACGCCTGGCCCTTAATTGGGCTAATCAGCCGAGGAGAGGGATAAGGGCAGTGGAACACGGCAGTTCAGGAGAAAGAGAGCCACATGCAGCTTTGTGTGTCTCTCTCGAACTGCCACATTCCGCTGCACTTATCCCTCTCCTCCTTGTCACACCATTATTAAAATGTTGTCAGTTTGGACCAAACGGGATAGCCTTTGTTGCTCTTGCACATCGATAAGCCTTGGACACCCAACACCCTGTCGCCGGTTTCAATAGGTACTCACCACTGCTGACCGGGAGCACCCCACAAGCCTTGCTGTTTCAGAGGTGCTCTGACCCAGTCGTCTGGCCATAACAATTTGGCCCTTGTCAAAGTCGCTCAGGTCTTTATTCCTGCCCATTTCTCCTGCATTCAACACGTTGACTACGAGAACTGATTGTTCGCTTACCATCTAATCTACCCAGACCTTGACATGTGGCCTTGTTAGGAGATGATCAACATTATTTGCTTCACCTCTGAATGGTCATAATGTTTTGGCTCATCGGTGTGTGTGTATGTGTGTGTATGTATGTGTATATATATATATATATATATATATATATATATATATAAACTGTTCTGGAACAAATTAAGAGACCACTGCAAAATTATCAGGTTCTCTGGATTTACTATTTATAGGTATGTGTTTGAGTAAAATGAACATTTTTGTTTTATTCTATAAAGTACTGACAACATTTCTCCCAAATTCCAAACAAAAATATTGTCATTTAGAGCATTTATTCACAGAAAATGACAACTGGTCAAAATAACAGTTTTCAGACCTCAAATAATGCAAAGAAAACAAGTTCATATTCATTTTTAAACAACACAATACTAATGTTTTAACTTAGGAAGAGTTTAGAAATCAATATTTGGTGGAATAACCCTGATTTTCAATCACAGCTTTCATGCATCTTGGCATGCTCTCAACCAGTCTTTCACATTGCTGTTGGGTGACTTTACGGCACTCCTGGCGCAAAAATTCAAGCAGCTCGGCTTTGATTTATGGCTTGTTGCCATCCATCTTCCTCTTGATCATATTCCAGAGGTTTTCTATGGGGTCCAGGTCTGGGGATTGGGCTGGCCATCACTGATCCTCCAACTGGTTGTCAAATGGTTAGACGGAGACCTGGAGAGGCCTTCAAGCCACAGTGTCTCACACCCACTGTGAAATGTGGTGGAGGATCGGTAAAGATCTGGGGCTGCTTCAGCAAGGCTGGAATCGGACAGATTCGTCTTTGTGAAGGATGCATGAATCAAGCCATGTACAAGGTTATCCTGGAAGAAAACTTGCTTCCTTCTACTCTGACAATGTTCCCCAACTCTGAGGACTGTTTTTTTCTAGCAGGACAATGCTCCATGCCACACAGCCAGGTCAATCAAGGTGTGGAGTGATGACCACCGGATCAAGACCCTGTCATGGCCAGCTCAATCTCCAGACCTGAACCCCACTGAAAACCTTTGGAATGTGATCAAGAGGAATTTGGATGGCCACAAGCCATCAAACAAAGCTGAGCTTCTTTGTGAAAGACTGGTAGAGAGCATGCCAATATGCATGAAAGCTATGATTGAAAATCAGGGTTATTCCACCAAATATTGATTTCTCTTCTTTAGTTAAAACTTTAGTATTGTGTTGTTTTTAAATGAATATGGACTTGTTTTCTTTGCATTATTCGATGTCTCAAAACACTGCATCTTTTTTGTTATTTTAACCAGTTGTCATTTTCTGCAAATAAATTCTCTAAATGACAATATTTTTTATTTTGAATTTAGCAGAAATGTTGTCAGTACTTTATAGATTAAAACAAAAATGCTGATAATTTTGCAGTGGTCTCTTAATTTTTTCCATACCTGTATCTACTGTACATATACACTGATCAGCCACAACATTAAAACCACTGACAGGTAAAGTGAATAACATTTATTATCTCATTACAATGGCACCTGTCAAGGGGTGGGATATATTAGGCAGCAAGTGAACAGTCAGTTAATGGATTTCATGTGTTGGAAGCATGAAAAATAGGCAAGCGTAAGGATCTGAGCAAATATGACAAGGGCCAAATTGTCATGGCTAGACAAATGGGTCAGCGCATCTCCAAAACGGCAGGTCTTGTGGAGTGTTCACGGTATGCAGTGGTTAGTACCTACCAAAAGTGGTCCAAGGAAGGACAGCAGGCGACAGAGTTATGGGCGCCAGAGGCTCATGGATGCGTGTGGGGAGCGAAGGCTAGCCCAGTGAAGGCTAGCCCATCTGGTCCGATCCCACAGAAGAGCTAATGTAGCACAAATTTCTGAAAAACTTAATGCTGGCCATGATAGAAGGGTGTCAGAACACGCAGTGCATCACAGCTTGCTGCGTATGGAGCTGCGTAGCCACAGACCAGTCAGAGTGCCCATGCTGACCCCTGTCCACCACTGAAAGTGCCAACAATGGGCACATGAGCGTCAGAACTGGACAATGGAGCAATGGAAGAAGGTGGCCTGGTCTGATGAATCACATTTTCTTTTAGATCATGTATGTCATTTACTTGGGGAAGAGATGGCAGCAGGATGCACCATGGGAAGAAGGCAGGCCGGCGGAGGCAGTGTGATTCTCTGGGCAATGTTCTGTTGGGAAACCTTGGGTCCAGGCATTAATGTGGATGTTACTTTGACACATACCACCTACCTAAAGATTGCTTCCAGACCACGTACACTCCTTCATGGCAACAGTATTCCCTCTTTCAGCAGTATAATGCGCCCTGCAACACTGCAAAAAATTGTTCAGGAATGGTTTGAGAAACATGACAAAGAGTTCAAGGTGTTGACTTGGCCTCAAAATTCCCCAGATCTGAATCCGATTGAGCATCTATGGTACGTGCTGGACCAACAAGTTCGATCCATGGAGGCTCCACCTCACAACTTACAGGACTTAAAGGATCTGCAGCTAACGTCTTGGTGCCAGATACCACAGGACACCTTCAGAGGTCTTGTGGAGTCCATGCCTCAACAGGTCAGTGCTGTTTTGGCGGCACGAGGGGGACCTACATGATATTAGGCAGGTGGTTGTAATGTTGTGGCTGATCTGTAATATATATATACACTGGCGGCCAAAAGTTTGGAATATTGTACAGATTTTGCTCTTATGGAAAGAAATTGGTACTTTTATTCACCAAAGTGGCATTTAACTGATCACAATGTATAGTCAGGATATTAATAATGTGAAAAATTACTATTACAATTTTTTTTTTTTTAATTCAGAACTTAAACTACTTCAGATTTCTCATCAAACATATCCTCCACGTGGAGCAATGACAGCTTTGCAGATCCTTGACATTCTAGCTATCAGTTTGCCTTGATACTCAGGTAACATTTCAGCCCACGCTTCCTGTAGCACTTGCCATAGATGTGGCTGTCTTGTCGGGCACTTCTCGTAATAACAAAAAATGTCATAATGTCTAGCTGATCCCACAAAAGCTCAATAGAGTTAAGATCCATAACACTCTTTTCCAATTATCTGTTGTCCAATGTCTGTGTTTCTTTGCCCACTCTAACCTTTTCTTTTTGTTTTTCTGTTTCAAAAGTGGCTTTTTCTTTGTAATTCTTCCCATAAGGCCTGCACCCCTGAGTCTTCTCTTTACTGTTGTACATGAAACTGGTGTTGAGCGGGTAGAATTCAATGAAGCTGTCAGCTGAGGACATGTGAGGTGTCTATTTCTCAAACTAGAGACTGATTTTCTTATCCTCTTGTTTAGTTGTACATCTGGCCTTCCACATCTGGAAATGGGGCCTGTCTAGATTTGATCAAAAATAACTTTTTTCAAATAGTGATGCTGCTGTTTTTTACATCAGTAATGTCCTGACTATACTTTGTGATCAGTTGAATGCCACTTTGGTGAATTGAAGTACCAATTTCCTCCCAAAACAGCAAAATCTGTACATTATTCCAAACTTTTGGCTGCCAGTGTATATATATATATATATATATATATATATATATATATATATATATATATATATATACAGTATATAAACCGGCCTCGCTATGATATTGGCTCATCTGTTGCTCTGACTGAAAAAGGCAGAATGACCACACTGTGCTGTTTCACTGGACAAAAACGGACAATTTATACATAATAGGAAAATAGTGCAGTTTTATGTGCTGCCATAAAGTTTAAAGAGAAGTTTTCATTTAATGAAAAAACATTACAAATATATTTGCCTTATTTACAACACAGTTGGCACATTTCAACACATTACATCGAACTTTTAGCATTGTTGTAAATGTCATGATGTTGCCATTTATGTGCTGTGTTTGTCCCCATGAATTACTACCAATAAACATAACAGCATACTGAACTAGGTCACAGTATTTGAGAGATTTCATTTAAATATTGGTGTTTCATCTGAATATCTGCCAATTTGCATGTCTCCATTTATCACCATTACATTTAATTTGTTTAATAGATAAAAAAAAAAAAAAAACAATATTCATAAGTATTTTCAAAGAAAATGCAGAATTTGTCTTTGTCAATTTTCCCACCATTAAAAATAATGGTTTCATCTTTCTGATATCATATTTAAGGGGGTGACATCATTTTTTTGACAACGTGATTTACACATTTGTATTGGCTTGTCAAGCTCAATGGTTCAACTTTGTCATAGTGGCAACTCTGATATAGTGAATGTATTTACAGAAAAAAATTTTTGTTCTTGGCGCAAAACACTGACTGTAATAATAATGACTGTAAATGATAAGATGTGGTGCAATAACAGTTGCTAATTATACTGCTATTAGCCATTTTGATACTAACCTTCAACCCTAAAACATTTTGAATGGAACAGGGTTGGCACAAAAAATATTTTGAAAGAGAAATGCCCTAGGTTATAAATATATTTTTGTATATTCATTTATTACATGGCACAATGAAACCGAGTGATACTACCAGAATTTACTTAGTTATCTATATAAAAAAATAAGTACATGAATTTCAAACTTACTGCAAACGTTGAAGTAATGTAGCGCTTTAGGGTTAGGTTCAGGGTTTCCAACTGTCCCGTTTAGGCTGGGACGTCCCGTATCATGGCCGAAATTAAGTTTAGCACCAATTTAGTGCCCTATTGTCCCATATTTAAGCAATGAAATGCTCAAGGCGAACAGTGAAACAATGCAGCAAAATGTCCCGAATTAAAGTCATAGTGCCCCATCTTTAAGCCGCTAAATGATCAAGGCGAACCAACTTCCCTGGTCAATAGCAAAATGCTCGAGGGCAAGGTCTGATGGCAAAACGGCCCATATTTAAGCACTCAAAATGCTCAAGCGTCCCATATTCGCAAGGCAAAACTTTAGCTACCCTAGTTAGATCTGGTTGAACATGCTTAACGTGTGTTCTTGCGTTACCGTGGAGGTAACTGGGGTTAGCGTACTCGGTACTCAAGGGGGCGGTAGAGTTATCTTCAAAAGTCTGTGCCATTAAACTGGATGTGTCATTATTCACATAAGCTGCTATAAATGAATTGCAATATTCTCTTCAAACTGTTGCTCATTCATGACAGTAGTTGGCTTGAAAGAGAAAATTCACAGTAGAAGCGGACAGTTTACACTAATCATCGCTATTGTGGCAATGTTGAGAATGCATTGCATACTTGCATTGTGTTATGAATTGCAGTCTGACACATTTTGGAATGCAACTATCGACGAAATTGAGCTTGCACTGCCAGAAGCGTATACATTCACGTACTTAAGTAAAGAATGTTTCGGTCTTTAAAGTTTAAGAATCGCCTATTGGGGGCCTGGGTAGTTCAGCAAGTATTGACGCTGACTACCACCCCTAGAGTTGCGAGTTTGAATCCAGGGCGTACCTAAGCAACCAAATTGGCCTGGTTGCTAGGGAGGATAGAGTCACATGGGGTAACCTCCTCGTGGTCACCATAAAGTGTGGTTCTCGCTCTCGGTGGGGCGTGTGGTGAGAATAGCATGAGCCTCCTCACGTGGTACATCTCTGTGTTAACGCGCTCAACAAGCCATGTGATAAGATGCATGGATTGATGGTCACAGACGCAGAGGCAACTGAGATTCATCCTCTGCTACCCAGATTGAAGCGAGTCACTATACCACCACAAGGACTTAGAGGGCATTGGGAATTGGGCATTCCAAATTGGAGAGAAAAAAAAAAGAATCAGCAATTGATAAACCCATATTTGTTGACCACTAATTTCAATATTGGTGGGACACATCCATCTATGGTGGTCCCTCAGTGTCTTGTACTTTTAGCCCGAGGTGAGAAAATCCTTAAATTTGAAGGCATGATATTTTCATCAAGCCACTCTTCATTTTAATAAAGGTTCTTCAGTGGTTCTTAGATTCAGCAAAAAACCCTCATCTTGTCACAAACCATTTTTCGCGAACCGTTCTCCACTTCGGGACTGTTACCTGCTCCTCACAGTGCAGCCGATTTCAGGTAGTACTATCCTTACATTTGGTCATATACAGTGTAGGCAAAACCTGACACATACAAACACACACCTCTGTGGTCACGGATTTCCACTCTGTTTAGTAGGATTATCCAGCGGTCACATTAAGAAATCAACCTGTTGTTTGGAGGTGTTTGAAAGGTATTCATGTGCTCAACATGAGCCACAGGTTAGCAGACTGATTTGATGTTTACCTCATGACTGTGAGCTTCCTGGCTAATAATGCGCTATCTAATCAAAGTGCTATTGATTGATTCCAGAAGTTCCTGTTTTTGAAAAACTCCAGAATCTGTCTGTGGTAAACCAAACTCTAAATAACAGTGGAAGAGAAGCATTAAAATGATTAGCATATGCACAACTAATGACTGATGACTAGTGTGATGAATGGTGTGACCTGTAACTCATTGGATTGTGATTTGTTCCGCTAAATTAATTAGGCTAATGTATATGTATGTTGCTAAAGTTGGCAGTAAATTGTTTGAGAGTGTTTATTTGATCACTTTGCAGACAAAAAATAAGGTCAGAAACAACCTCCATGCAAGCGCAGATGTGAATGATTGGCCAACACATTGCAAGTGTGTGGTCTGTACTTACTGTGGCGGTAAAAAAAAAAAAAATAGGTACCTTCAAAACCAGATGTGTTATTTTTCAGGTAGTTAGCTATAAAAACTTTAACTTGCTCAAGATTCTTTAAACTCTTGCTCCACCATGACAGTAGATGACCTGAAAGAGAAAACTGACTATAGAAGAAGACAGTTGACATTAATACACGGTATAGCGCCCCTTGTGGCAACGCTGAGAGTGTATTGAGTACTACCATTGAAATTGAATTCTGACTAGGGCTGTCAATTGATCAAAAAAATTGTAGTCAAATGAATTACATGATATGCTGATTAATTAATTGAATTAATCACAATTAATCACATAAATGAATATTTACTGAGAAAGCCCCCCAAATAGGATTTATAAAAGATCATTAAAAAAAATTATAATTAGGGCTGTCAATCAACAATTTGTCAATCAGTCCGAGATTTATTATAAGGGCTTGTTTAAGGACAAGTCAATGTACACCTGTGTCAGATGGACGCTTTTGGAGCATCTCAATTGCGTTGTATCACAAATGTACCATTTTTAGGTCGCTGTGTCAAGTTAAACAAAGTTTGAAACTTAGAAAATCACGTCTTGAGATTCCTGTGTTCGGATTTGCACATTGCTGTATTTGAATGCAGAACATGTTCTTATCTTGTGTTGTCTGCCCTCTGTAAGTGTTATTTGTTCTTTGTCTGTTTGAGCTGTGCATTCCCTATAAAGCTGGAGTTGCCCTTACTGCCCCCTGGATAAAACAGGTGATACTACAAGCTTAAATTGCTCGGATATAAGGAATATTCATTATTAATGGTCCGGGGACATGATTAATTGCGTTAATGTTTTTAACGTGTAATTTTTTATATCATTAATCACACAGAATTAATGTGTTAAATTGACAGCCCTATAAATAGTACATGATAATTCAAATAATTATGTATGCACTCACTGAGCACTTTATTTATAACACCTGTAAACCAACTTATTAATGCAATTATCTAATCAGCCAGTCATCAAAAGATTTGAGTCAGGAGCTTCAGTTAATGTTCACATCAACCATCAGAATGGGGAAAAAAATTGATCTCAGTGATTTCAAGCGTGGCATTATTGTTGGTGCCAGACGGGCTGGTTTGAGTATTTCTGCAATTGCTGATCTCCTGGGATTTTCACGTACAACAGTCTTAACAGAATTTACTCAGAATGGCACCAAAAACAAAAAACATCCACTGTGTGGCAATTCTGTGGACAGAAACCCTTGTTGTTGAGAGAGGTCAACAGAGAATGGACAGACTGGTTCGAGCTGACAGAAATACTACTGTAACTCAGATAACCACTCTGTACAATTGTAGTGAGCAGAATAGCATCTCAGAATGCACAACTCGTCGAACCTTGAAGCGGATGGGCTACAGCAGCAGAAGACCACATTCGGAACTTTATTAGGACCATAATGTTCCTAAAAGAAGTGCTTTGTGCGTGTATATACTGTATATAAATATATATAATTCAGATATACATATTTGTGGCAGACGAGTAAAGCACTGAATACAAAAGCTGACTGTAGAAGTAGATATAAGGTGCATCCCAAACCGCACACTTTTGCACTATTATACGTAAGTTTGAAGTGTAAGTAGTGTGAGTAGTATGTTTACACTGAAATTGCAACAAAAAGAAGTGTACTGCGAGTATCCAGATAACTTAATGCACTCAGTGGTCATGGCTGCCCTATGTAGCGGAAGGGGCTAACTAGCTGCAGTACTGGCCTGAAGTCAGAGCTGTAGCCGATGAGACTGCTGTGGAGAAAACACCTTACAAATGTGAGTACAATGCTTAAACATCATTCCCATTGTTTGATTTATGTTTCATTATTTGCACATTTTCACGATATGAAGGTTGATTGTTCTTATTACATCTAATAGCAGGGCTTCGAAGTTCGTTTAGTTGTGCAGCTCGTATCTCGCAGGCTAATTACTTGCGAGCTTCAAGCTCTTCACATATCAGATTGTTCTATTACAATGTCCGTGTTTAGTTGGCTGTTTTGCACTTCTCATTTCTTAGTATTCTGTATTAATGTAGAGTTTTCTAAACCACATTTTGTTAGGGACTGAAGAGAATACACAGAACCTTATTTTGTGGTGAGCCGCCAAGGAAGCGTTGTTCATGGGCTGCCGAAATGCAGTGACCAAAGGCTACGAGTAAGTTACATATTAGCATGAAACGTTATACAGCGTAAATCAAACCTAATACATTGTATTTTGTGTTTTGAAAAGACAATTATCTCCCACTAATAGGGTGACCATATTGTCCAAAAAGAGGACCCTGTGGGCGGGGGGGGGGGTGTGGATTTAATGCATTATGTTTAATATATTTAACAAATTACATTTATTGTAATGTATTAAAAAATGTATAATATTTTTATACATTTGAAATGAGTAAATCTTTAAAAAAAAAAAAAAAAATCATGTAGACGCTTGTTTCACCCCTCACATGGCCTATGTGTTTTGTTTTTGTATTTTCAGAATTTTTTAGCATTGAAGTACCAGCTTTACAGGTCAAGTACAGAGGTTGCACTACAAACAGAAGAAGGGGTTGTAAAATTTTAATCATGGTCTATTTTATCCATCCTATTAGTTTACGGTTCCCTGATAAGTAATATATTTCAAAGTCAAATGTTTTTTTTTGTAAACTTAATTACATTATTTATGATTATGGTTGAGAGCGCAGAGCACCTCTGGTTACATTTTGCCTACACAAATAGTGCGCAAGAAAGCAAGCGGGCGGGAAAGAGAGAGAGAGATTTTTTTTTTTTTTAAAGACTGCACACTTAGGGTGCTTCTCAAACAGAAGGCTGCAGGCTGTGTCCTTCCTAGACCAGTCCTTCTGAGGCTATAGGCTAGACCAGTGTTTCCAAACCTCTTTTCTGTCACGGCACACTTTTTACGATTAAAAATCCCACGGCACACAGTGGTGTACACATAACCATCGTCGATAGTTTTCCATTTCAAGAACTTGTCCATGTTTTCTGTCTTAATAGCATGTTTACTTGTAATGTTTGAAATTTGGCTATGCAAAAAAAATGCAAGTCACATAGGCACGCTGTACAATGAGGTCACAGATGACAGGAGCGCTAATTGTGTAATAACAAAACAACAAATGTATGTCTTTTCCAATTTGTAGATTTGTTCTTGCAAATTAAATCTTGCAACACCACAGCAAACATTTTTTTTTTTAATTATGTATTTATTTACCGTATTTTCCAGAAATAAAGTCGCACCTGACTATAAGTCGCACCAGGTCAAAATCGCGTTGTTGAGAGAGAAAAAAAACCACAATATAAGTCGCACCTCTGTATAAATTGCACTGACTGAGGTTGGATGCTGCAGGCATTAGGACCCAGCAGTAGCCGCCAGACTTCCTTTCAGCAGTTCAGATGTCAAACGTGCTCTGTGAAGATTACAGTATCTCAGAATCTACACATTGTATCGCAGTGTTTTTGGGCTTGTTTTAAATGGGAGAATTTGCTTTTAGTAATCGTGTGTAACAGTTTCTCATATTCGGTTTATGTGTTATCAGAGAAATGCGACAAGTAAGCCACATCTGTTCATAACATCTGTAACTCTATGCTATGCCAAATAAACAGCTTGTAGTCTGTGAGTAAAACAATACACCTGTGTGTTGCAGCATGAAGCATTTACATGTTTCCATTGATCATGGTATAAATCATGGGGGAGTTGTATTTGCTTGTTTTGATTATTGGGGAATAAAACAAGACCCACCCCCCACCCCCAAGTGTCCTCACAATTGAGATGGCCTTTGATGGTGCTTGATGATGTGGCAGCCGAGATATCCAACCTAATGAGGCTGCAGACAAGCACCCTTAGGATAGAGGAGGAGGATAGAGGCCAGAACCAATTTATGCAAGGTTCTCAGGGATATGCAAGAAAGGGAAGAGAGGCTTGAGAGAAAGTTGATGGAGAGGGAGGACAGAAGAGAGCAGGAGGCAAGAGAGAGGGGGGACAGAAGAGCACGAGAGGCAATGGAGAGGGAAGAGCGGAGAGAGAGAGAGAGAGAGAGATGAGAGAAAGAGAGAGGAGAGACGGAGATGGCTGCGCGGGATGAGCATTTTCTGGCCATCTTTAAAAAATGAATTAACAAATAAGTGTTTGTGATTAGTGTATATGTGAAGAAAAAGTTTGTGTAAGATTAGTGAATAAACAAATGCGTTAGTGTTAGACAAATTTGTATTTTAATTTTAATTTAAGTAAATAAGTAAACATTGTTCGTTGTTATTAATTTGTTGCTATTGAATGTGTGTTTAAGATCCATTAAAGAGAATGTGCAGAAGGAAAAGTGGTGGTGTTCTTTAATTGTATATAAAGTTCAGTTTTACATTTTTACAGACGTTCAGTTTTAAATTTGTATATAAATTTTATATACAGTACATTGCTATTTTTATATAGCATTTTACAAATACATAGGACATATTCAAAGAACACGACATATGTACAAACAACAGAATTTAAACACAATAAAACAAAAATAATAAAAATAATGAAATATTTATATTATTAAATAATATTAAAATAATATAATTAATAATATTAAATTACTAATGCATTACAATTGTTTATAATTATATGTTAATTACAAATATTATGTGGGGAATCAAGTAAAAAGCAGTCATCAACCACTGCAATCCGAAGTACTGGTGGTCCAGAAGTGCTTCTGCATAATGACACTCAGCTGCCATTCTCTCTCTTTCCTCAGCTCCACATACAGCATCAGCCGCCTGGACCACAGGTTTATCCTCATCTGCAATGTCCATCTCTTCTGCTTCCATGATGTCTCCATTTGTTAGGCATATGTTATGCAGTACTGTGCAACAGGCCACAACCTCCAGGGCTTTCAGGGAGATGGACCAGCACCTGGATTTCAGCACACCAAATGCCATCTCCACAACACTGCGTGCTTTTGACAGGTGGTGGTTAAAAGATTGTTGAACTGGAGAGTGTAGAGGGTGCATGTACGGTGTCATTAATTTGATTGGCTGGGAGAGACAGGGGTATTTACCATCACCCACTATACACCAGCCTTGCAGGGGGTTAGAGCCTCTGGTAATAGACTGGGCTTTGTTTAAAGACTCTGGCATTGTGGACAGATCCAGGGTAACCAATGAACACATCCAGAAATCTCCCTGTGTGATTGCAGATGGCCTGAAACTGGATGGAATAAAACTATTTCCTATTTAAATAACAAGGGCCATCTGCTGCTGGTGGCTTCAGGCGGACATGGCATCCATCAATGTTGCCCATCACCTTTTTAAAAGCAGCAGACCCAGCCAGCCTGGCAAAACTACTGCCCAATCCTGGAAGGTCATCAGCAGAGGGAAGCGAGATCACCTGACGCATGATGGCAACAATCCTTCTGCTGATATTATGGATGGCCCTGTAGATGGTGGCGCGGGGGATGTCAAAGGCCCTGGCAACAACACAGTATTATGTGAAATGTGAAAAAGAAACATGAGTGTCTCCACTACAGGACCCCAACCTTGGTCACACTATTTTCCCAGGGCTGTCATCAGACTGTGGAATGACCGCCTTGACAGGCGAAAATCTGGGCAGAGGTCACTGACACCATCAAAATATGTGATGCATAGTGATGTTCAGTTGGGTGTAGTTGTGTGGTCTGTCCTTCTATAAGTTAATAACAAATAATGTAATAAATGCAATGTCACATTTATTGGTTCTTTGTATGTTTGCGTTCACAATAAATATGTGTTCTTTGACCATGTTTTTCTACTTTTAAAGTATATATAATATCACATTAATGAAGTAGAATACAATATTCCAACAAATTAAATACAATGCTGTTTGACTATTTAGCTTAGGCTGTCAGGGTTCTGCCCTTAGTTTTGAGGTTTTCCCCTTTGTGGCAGAGCCCTGACATGTTCTGTCTGTTTTATGTCTTGTGTCTGGATTCAGCCACTTCAGTTGGTTTGATTTATTTACTCTGTGGCTGAATCCAGGCACTTGTGTTTTGTCTCATACTGTGTGAATGCACTTGGGTTTGTGTTTTCTCATTCCCTTGTGCATTTGTGTCTGTCTTCAGTGATAACCCTACCCTCTCATTTGCCTTGTGACCTAACTAATTATTAGTTGATTGTTTTCACTTCTCCTCCTCGTTATCTCGTTGTTTTCCCTCCCTATTTAACCCCATTGTGTTTTTGTCTTGTGCCAGTTCGTTGTGGATGTTTCCCGGTTAGGTATCTGTTAGTCGGTTCCTGTCCTGTCCTGTTTGTCTTATTCCAGCCTAGCCCATCATCTGGTTTGTCACCCTGGACTGTGTTTTTCCCCTTCAGGGCAGTTTTTGTTATATGTTTTTGTATTAATAAAAGCCCATTTCGCTACTCTGCATTTGAGTCCTGCCACTTCCTCCACAAAACCTGACAATGGCCTTGCCAACAGCCTCTACACAGTACTGTATGGTGCACCAGTGCCATCTAGTGGGGCAGCATGGATGTTTTTATGAGTTTAATTAATTTGAGCGAGACTAAACTTCTGACAAAACATAATAATTTATAATACGTTTTTTTTTAATAATTTTATTTATTTATCACACATTATACATTTGCACATATACAGTGAAATTCTTTTTTTTCACATATCCCAGCTAAGCTGGGGTCAGAGTGCAGGGTCAGCCATGATACAGCGCCCCTGGAGCAGATAGGGTCAAGGGCATTGCTCAAGGGCCCAACAGTGGTATCTTGGCGGTGCTGGGACTTGAACCCCCGAGCCTTAACCGCTGAGCCACCACTGCCCCATATGATTTATATCATGTGTTTGGTGATTTTAACACGAAGACAGCCGAAACTGAGCATATATTGTGCAAGTAAATTTCGTCTGCGGTGACAAAGACGCCTCCACCTGACAGTGATTGAGGACATGGTGGAGGAGAGAGGGTACATTAAAATTAACAGTACATGTATAAAAATTTTTTTAAAAAAAAACCTTTTGGGAAATCACATCGATTTTTTAAGGAGCGTTGCTGACTGGTTGTCAAGGCTGTTGTAGTATCTCATGCGTTTAAAACGTCATTTATGTCAGCTGAGAAAGACATCGGCGAATTCTTCCATTAAGTATAAAACCGTTAGTGTTCCACTTGGGAGAGTACTACACTTTGAAAATGTTTACACTATATGGCAGAGTGCGTAGTGTATAGTGTAAGTGCATAGTGTATAGTGCATCATTTGGGACACAGCTATATTGTTTGTTTTATTCCCATGTCATTAAACATAAGCCTACAGTCCACAGCAATCCATTTTTCAATCAAGTTCATCAAAATGTTTTGTTCTTATTTTCCATCTGCTCTATTTTAAATTCTTTTAATGTAATCTTTAAATCTATGTACAGTACATATGCGTCAGACAGATGCTTTTTGAGTGCTTTGCTAGTTTGTGTCATTAACGCCATATTTTAGGATACTGTGTCAAGTTAAAAGTAGTTGCAACTATGATAATCTCATCTCGAGATTCCTGCATTCTGTTGTGCTTCATCTACAGTAGCTGACAAGAATGCATCCTGTGTGAGCAGCTCTCATTCTGTGGCTGCGCTGCATATGAGGTTTTATGAGGCGCTCTTGACTGCCCCCTGCTGAAGCAGCTCGTAAATACAGAAAGTTACATGTACTTTAAGCTTGAATTTCTTAGATTATAGGAAAATACGCATGGAATGTAAGTACGGGTCAGGGTCAGAAACATTTTTTATATTAGTAATGAATTACACTAAATTAACATGTTAAATCGACAGCCCCACATTTCAGTGTCAACTATAAGCGAAATCTTGTGTGGCTAGATGCGTTTTTATTCACATACTTATGTTGGATAGACTGCATGCTTAAAGCCAAATGAACTTTACTGACATTGTGCATGAAACAGTGTTTTACCCAGACTGCAAAAGAGTGTTATATATCTTTGCAGTTCTCGTGAGTAACTCAGGCCAAATCACTCCCAGGTCCAGACCCGCATGTTTTCGGAGCCTTCAGTGGACCCATATGCCCAGCTGCACGCTGGGTTCAACCCGTGCCAGGCTCTTGATTGAAGCCTGCGGTTGCATGTGCCAACAATCACAACTGCAGGAATGCCACTCTGGACGGTTCTGCTCATCCCATTCCTTACTAAGTGACCATAAAAGGCTGAGAGGATGGTTCAAAAGAAACCAGAGTGCATACAGCAGGAAAGCGTTCAAAGCCGATTCTTCTAATCTAAGGTAACACGAACAAGGGTTTAACAGAGGCCCACTTCCGAACATGACATGTGAGTGATTCAACACTCCATTTTGATCCCACCATGAGTTGAAAGGTCGCAAAATGTGGAAATACACATTTTATATGGTTTTTGTTGCCAGAAAGGTGGTTTAGAGGGAGGCAGTTCATATAGCAGTGCCACAAACTGATCACCTCCATGCCACGCCAAATTGAGGCAGTAATTAAAGCAAAAGGAGCCCCTACCAAGTATTGAGTACATATACAGTAAATGAACATACTTTCCAGAAGGCCAACAATTCACTAAAAATGTTTTTTTTATTGGTCTTATGATGTATTCTAATTTTTTGAGATAGTGAATTGGTGGGTTTTTGTTAAATGTGAGCCAAAATCATCACAATTAAAAGAACCAAAGACTTAAACTACTTCAGTCTGTGTGCATTGAATTTATTTAATACACGAGTTTCACAATTTGAGTTGAATTACTGAAATAAATGAACTTTTCCATGACATTCTAATTTATTGAGATGCACCTGTATATGCAACAAATATTTCAACCAAGGGTTCAAGTTTTATCTGGTTAGCATGGACCAGTTAGCCCCTGCTGGTAGATGTCATAACTACACCATCTAGACCAAAAAAAGACTCTTTCTCTATTGACAGCTTTTCAGAAGTAGCCAGATATTCCGATTAAATTATTATTATTATTTTTTTTTTATTATTATTATTTTTTTGCAAGCAACATATTAATTGATATTAAATATTTCATTATATTATAAGAAATATTTTACAAGTCCCTTTTCTTAGGGCTCTTAAAACAATGAAATAGTATGAAATGGTGATTTATAATACAGTATATAGCCAATCACAGTGTACAGTGGCGCCAAAAAGTATTTGGACACTTTAAGCAAACTTAAAATTCTGAAAGTGTAACTTAGAGTAAGCATCAAAATACTTTTTGGGCCCACTGTACATTTCAAAATAGATATTTTTATCTTCAAAACAAAGATAAATAATGACTGATATAAGATATGAGAAGAATTCATACTGTAGGTAAATAATGATAACGTTCACACCTGATTCACATTTCTCCACAGTTCTATTTTTATATTTCATTTGTGCAGTCTTCTGATATAGATTTACCCTTCTGTATACATCTGCAGTGCATCTTCACATACGGCTGTGATGCAGATGTTCTGTAAGATGAAGTGGGTCACCTCAGTTAACTCTGGTGGATTTTTGGGCTGGTGCCGCAATTTTTCACATTCAAATTTAAAAGCTCACCATTCACACATACTGTGGACTAATTGCAAAAAAAATTGTCTAATTTTTCAGAAATCCCTTCAAATAATAATAATAATAAAGACTCCAATTATTCATAAACGATATTGTATGTTTAAAAATTTTTTGGTTGTTGTCCTAAATTTGTAAACATGTAATTCTTTTTTTCAGTCCCCTTTTCTCCCCAATATGGAATGCCCAATTCCCACTACTAAGTAGGTCCTCGTGGTGGCGCAGTTACTCACCTCAATCCGGGTGGCAGAGGACAAGTCTCAGTTGCCTCCACTGCTGAGACCGTCAATCCGCGCATTTTATCACGTGGCTCGTTGTGCATGACACTGCGGAGACTCCGCATGTGGAGGCTCATGCTACTCTCCGCGATCCACGCACAACTTACCACACGCCCCATTGAGAGCAAGAACCACTAATCGTGACCACGAGGAGGTTACCCCATGTGACTCTACCCTCCCTAGCAACTGGGCCAATTTGGTTGCTTAGGAGACCTGGTTGGAGTCACTCAGCATGCCCTGGATTCTAATTCGTGACTTCAGGGGTGGTAATCAGCGTCAATACTCGCTGAGCTACCCAGGTCCCTAAACATGTAATTCTGGTTCTGTTCACTCTACCTCAAATTGAAAAGTCTTATTTAATTCCACTAAAGGGCAGCAAGCACTAGAAAAAATAACATTTTCTCTATCAAATTTCATCACAATATACAGATGTGAAATATAGGTAGCGCTCTAAGGCATTTTAACCCCTTAAAGATGTGCTTGTCCATAGACATTCAGTCTAATTTGCACCACCCTTGTTGTTTCACAGAATATCTCAGCCTCTGAGTGGACTAGAAGCTCAATCTAAGTGTCATTAGTAAGCTGCAATTATATAGGCATATAACATTTTATCATCAATAGTCGAAAACATATTTTTCTGATGATTTGTTTAGCTTGCTTTTCCTGCTGGATGCCATATTTTGTTCTGGACATCTAAGATATAATGTTGAATTATTTAGCCAAGCAAGCTCCCAGACAAGTAAAATTGCTAATTTTTTAGAAAACTGCCTAAGGTACAAGCAGATATAAAGTTTTTAGCTATTTGGGGCTTACAACAGCAGTGATTGGCACATAAAAGGGACATTTGTATTTGATGACTTACAGAAATCATATTTCACTTTGTGATTCTTTTGAAAATCTTTTGAACTGTGGTATTAGGACAACAGAATTAACTATACAGTCACATTCATGAGAATGAGAGCTTTCATTTGATATATGACTTGTCCATTTAGGTGCTATGTGAAAGACTTTGATTTTCAGCTAAATAGTTCAACTCCATTACCTCTAGGGGGCGCTAATTTTCAATGCAAATGTTTTGAGGCCTTATTTTGTTATTTTTTAGTAACATAAATGCAGAAGTTATGGTTATCTCTGAAAAGTTCAGATTCTAAGATTTCAAATGATACATCATATGCCTGACTTATGTATACAGAGACTAATGTTTTAAGCGTAAATATTTTTCACATTATAGCGCATGCCATAATGCCATAAACATGCCATCTATAGGCTTATATACACTGCAAGTTTGTTTGTTTTTTACTCGTTTTCCAGTATAAATATCTAAAAGTTCTTAAAACAAGATACATTTATTTGAAAATCAACAGTGCATCATTTTTTTAATTTTTTTTCAGAGAATATATCTAAAACATATGTATATTTTGTCTTACTGCATTGGTAAGTTTAGTCAAAACTGCTTTTACTGTATAGACAAATGAAATGAATGGAAAAATCTATCAGTGCAGTAAGACAGAATACAAAATAGTAGTCTTTAAGCACTTTGCTTCTATGTTACTTTATTTATCCCTCAATGGATCACATTATGAAATAAATAAAAAAAAAAAATAATCAGCTGATATTCAACAACATCCCCAAATTAATATGAAAATATGTTTGTAATATATGACCTTTGACCTAAGCAAATTTCTTTAAAACATGATAATGGACCATAAATTATTAAACATTTTAATGAACATTGCATATTTTCAAATGCCTCATTTATAAAGAAGTTCATAGAATGATCTTAAATGTGAACATATATCAATTTCCTAATTGTTCTTACGAACGATTTATAAAATGTCCATATGCGTGAACATTTTTTCCTAAATGCATTCCACTTTATAAATAGCAATTCATCTTAAAATCATACGCACACGAAGAAGCACCTAGACTCCACCTAAAGAATGCGCATAAATATCCTAATATGGTGAGACAGAATTTTAAAAAGCACCTGCGCAAGTTATTCATTAGTTCATTCATTCATTCATTCATTCATTCATATGGAATGTTTTTGTGCAGTTGGCAAGGTTTTCTAAAAAAGCGTGTGCAGCTAACAATTTCTGCCCATATAATGTAACCTATTCAACAACTCATCAACAGTTATTAATTTTAATTTTCAATGATAAAATGTATTCATTCACCACGTTTACTGTAATTTAACATTATTCTTTAACCAATGTCCATATTCTTGCTAAACCTTAATTCCAAAAAGATGTTTACATGCTCTTTTACATACAGGATAATGAAATATGCATAATCTACATGGCAGTCATGTTCTATATAAACTACATTGTAACAAGGTTAAGGTTAGGAAAGGAGGAGGCGGGAACTGGCTGAACAGTCAAAATAATATTTAATTTAAACAAAAAGACATACAACACAAACACAAATGGCAGCTGCATGTGGCTCTCTCTCTCCCGAACTGCCACGTTCCACCACATTTATCCCTCTCCTCGGCTGATTAGGCCAGTTGAGGACCAGGCGTGCGTAGTCCCCCTCCCCAAAAACATTCCATATGTATGAATGAATGAATGAATGAACTAATGAATAACTTGCGCAGGTGCTTTTTAAAATTCTGTCTCACCATATTAGGATATTTATGCGCTCTAGAGAGGAGAGGGATAGGGCAAGGCGGAGCAATAGTGAAGGAGAGAGAGAAAAAAACTTGCACGCCGGTTTCCCAGACACGCCGTTGCCTGGTCCTCGATCACTCCTCCACCCTCTGGCAGATGACAGCCGCTCCTCCCTGGGCAGACCGGAGCCAGTCCTCCAACCCCTGGTGGATGGAACGCCCCTCCGCCTCTCTAGGGCTGGGGAGGGGGATGAGGTGAGGTGAGGGAAAAAACAAAAACAAAAGAGAGGATAGGGAAAGGGAAAGGTCAAGGTGGAGCGACAGTGAGAGAGAGAGAGAGGAGAGAGAGAAAAAAAACTTGCTCGCCGGTTTCCCAGACACGCTGTCGCCTGGTCCTTGATCACTCCTCCACCCTCTGGCGGATGACAGCCGCTCCTCCCCGGGCGGACCGAAGCCAGTCCTCCAACCCCTGGCAGATGGCCGCGGCTGCTCCTTTGGATGGATGGCAGGGTTGAGGACTCCACAACAGCGCATCCCTCCTCCTTCCCGGGCTTCAGCACCAATATAACAAGGTTAAGGTTAGGAAAGGATTAGCCGGGAACCTGCTGAACAGTCAAAATAATATTTAATTTAAACAAAAAGACACACAACACAAACACACATTGCAGCTGCATGTGGCTCTCTCTCCCCCGAACTGCCGCATTCTGCCGCATTTATTGCTCTCCTTGGCTGATTAGCCCAATTGGGGGCCGGGCGTGCGTAGACACAGCCCGGCCCCTCCCTCCTCCTCATCACATACATACACGTTCTTTTCCCACTATTCTCTTCTGCTTGCTCTTGCCATTGATTACGCTGCATTTTATTATTTTAGTCAAATTCGTTTTTTTAGGTCCTCAAAAACAGCAAACTGAAGGATGAATCGATAAAAATATTGGCGAGTTTTAAATATGAGACTGTCGCAGTTTTACAACAATTTACAGCCGTGCCTGATTAAAATGTAATCGTGTAATATATACAAAAGTAATTGTAATCTGATTATGAGTATTTTAAATGTAACTGAATCTAATTAAAAGTCATTTATTTTGTAATTTGATTACATAATACAGATTACATGTAATCTGTTACTACCCCACATTGATAAGAGGGCACTACAAATAGTCCTTTTCCACCTACATGGTTCAAGGATGAGTTTCTGGGCCGGTGTGGATTCTCTAACTTTTCTACACGTTTCCACCACTGTAAAGGCCATTCCGGGGTGGAAAATCTGATTCTGCTCTGGCCGCAAAAGCTTGCTTCTACACAGGAACCGATTATGTCAGAGGGTGGAAGGGCGTGATTCTGTTTCATCACCAGTAGCTGCCATCTGCAGCAAGGAGTACTTTTTCGATTCAAGGAATGCAAAAAACTTTTACATCAACGGAAGGTCGCTTTTGCACTGATATTCCCGGCCAAATTGAGAAAAGATGCTAAGGATGGCCGTAAAACATTCACATGCCCATAAATGTCCTTCATAATGTCAATGGAGTGAGTGGGTCGTATTGTGGTGCTCATGTTGTGGCCGGGTGGAACGGCTCACTGAACATTCGCTTGACTGTTTGAAGATTCTGCGCGCTCTTTTTGTGCTTATTCTGCCTATCGGCTGAAGTTTATTTTGTGGAGTATTTCTGCCAAAGTCATTGGAGTGAGTAAGTCATTTGCTTACACTCATGTTGCAGCCGAATGGGCCGGCTCACTGAAGATTGGCTTGAAGTTTGAGGAACCTGCACGTTTTATTTATTTTTATTTTTTTTTGCTGGTGCCGCCTATCAGCTGGAGGTTATTTTGTGGAGTATTTCTTGCGAAGTCATTGGAGTAAGTCATTTTCTTGCACTCATGTTGCAGCCAAATGGTCCGGCACACTGAACATTCATTTGACTATCTGAAGAATCTGCTCTTTTTGTGCTGGTTCCGCCTAGCGACTGGAGTTTATTTTGTAGAATAATATATCTTTAGGACAGTTTTATGGATGAAGCTACACACTCTTTATGTTTATTCTGCCTATTGGCTGGAGTTTGTTGT
This sequence comes from Myxocyprinus asiaticus, assembly GCF_019703515.2. Classification (NCBI taxonomy): domain Eukaryota; kingdom Metazoa; phylum Chordata; class Actinopteri; order Cypriniformes; family Catostomidae; genus Myxocyprinus; species Myxocyprinus asiaticus. Next base: position 2,905,828 of record NC_059374.1, read on the forward strand.
ATAGATTATCTTTTGCTGTGTAATTCTATTTCACAAAATTTGTATAGAATCACTGGACTTGAGCAATCCGATGGCAAATTTGCCGCGGAGGTTCTCGTAGGTGTAAATGGACTGTTTGAGTTTGGAGGGATGGACGACAGTTGGCGCTGTCGTGTGCGGGGTAAATGCACGTTTTTCTTTTTTCTTTTTGTTTGGTTCTAGGGAATGTTTGGGGTTTGACTGTTGCACTAATGTTGGAATGTGGTCTTTATAAACCTGTTTTTGACACACAATCTATTTTTTCTTACATGTCAAAATGTCAAATGTTTTTATGAGTGGACTGTCTCTCTCCATGTGGAATGTGAATGGGTTGGGGTATCCCATAAAAAGAAGGAAGGTTATTTTTCTTCTTAAGCGTAAGAAATATGATATAGTGTTTCTTCAAGAAATGCACCTTTCTCCACAGGAAGCTGAAAAATTTGAAAAGATTTGGGATGGGCATTTTTTTATAGTGCTGGCTCGATTAAGAGCAGGGGAGTCATTACACTAAGTAAGCATCTACAGTTCAATTGTCTCAAACAGAGTAAAGATAAATTAGGAAGAGTCATTATTGTTTTAGCTCAAATTCAGGGACAAAGCGGAAAAATTATTTTGGTGAATATTTATGCGCCTAACGTCGATGATCAGGGCTTTTTTATAGATCTTGAAGGGATGTTGCAAGCCGCTGGCACCCCTCATGATATAATATTGGGAGGAGATTTTAATCTTTTTATGGACTCAGTCCTTGATCATAGTGAAGCAAAAGTGTGCAAGCACCCTAGAGCAACAGTGACGCTTCATATGATCACTATCCTTATATAAAATCACAATCAGTCATATTTTCAAAATCATATATATATATATATGATTTTGAAAATATGACTGATTGTGATTTTATATAAGGATAGTGATCATATGAAGCCATTTATCATCACATAGTTGTTTGGCTCCTTTTTAAATCATAATGATAACAGAAATCACCAAAATGGCCCTGATCAAAAGTTTACATACCCTTGAATGTTTGGCCTTGTTACAGACACATAAGGTGACACAAACAGGTTTAAATGGCAATTAAAGTTTAATTTCCCACACCTGTGTCTTTTTAAATTGTAATTAGTGTCTGTGTATAAATATTCAATGAGTTTGTTAGCTCTCACGTGGATGCACTGAGCAGGCTAGATACTGAGCCATGGGGAGCAGGAAAGAACTGTCAAAAGACCTGCGTAACAAGGTAATGGAACTTTATAAAGATGGAAAAGGATATAAAAAGATATCCAAAGCCTTGAAAATGCCAGTCAGTACTGTTCAATCACTTATTAAGAAGTGGAAAATTCGGGGATCTCTTGATACCAAGCCAAGGTCAGGTAGACCAAGAAAGAATTCAGCCACAACTGCCAGAAGAATTGTTCGGAAAACAAAGAAACACCCACAGGTAACCTCAGGAGAAATACAGGCTGCTCTGGAAAAAGACGGTGTGGTTGTTTCAAGGAGCACAATACGATGCTGCATGGTCGAGTTGCCAGAAAGAAGCCTTTACTGTGCCAATGCCACAAAAAAGCCTGGTTACAATATGCCACGCCTTGACACACCTCACAGCTTCTGGCACACTGTAATTTGGAGTGGCGAGACCAAAATAGAGCTTTATGGTCACAACCATAAGTGCTATGTTTGGAGAGGGGTCAACAAGGCTGTGGCAGCGGGGGCGTGGTCAAGCATCTCTCCGGAGAGAGAAAGCGGTAAGGGCGCTTACTCCTGAGCTAAATTATGTCTAACACCTGTCTCTAATTTCAGTGAGCACGGGGAGGGCGGCATAAAGAGAGTGACACAACGCTCAGGGTGGTGACTGGATATGACAGAGCTGAGCCAGAGTGACCATGCCCGAATAGTGGAAGTTATTTGTAGAAGCAGTGTGTGTGTTAGTCCTGAAAGAGTGTATAAACGTAACTATAAAGTGGTGTCGAGGAAGAGGGGAAATAAAAGCGTCACCTGAAAAAGGAAAACTGCTTCTCGCGTCCTCTTTTACAAAGGCCTATAGTGAAAAGAATATCATCCCCACTGTGAAGCATGGTGGTGGCTCACTGATGTTTTGGGGGGGTGTGAGCTCTAAAGGCATGGGGGATCTTGTGAAAATTTATGGCAAGATGAATGTAGCATGTTATCAGAAAATACTGGCAGACAATTTGCGTTCTTCTGCACGAAAGCTGCGCATGGGACGCTCTTGGACTTTCCAGCATGACAATGACCCTAAGCACAAGGCCAAGTTGACCCTCCAGTGGTTACAGCAGAAAAAGGTGAAGGTTCTGGAGTGGCCATCACAGCCTCCTGACCTTAATATCATCAAGCCACTCTGGGTGAGATTTCAAATGTGTGGTTCATGCAAGATGACCAAAGACTGCATGACCTGGAGGCATTTTGCCAAGACGAATGGGCAGCTATACCACCTGCAAGAATTTGGGGCCTCATAGACAACTATTACAAAAGACTGCATGCTGTCATTGATGCTAATGGGGGCAATACACAGTATTAAGAACTAAGGGCATGCAGACTTCTGAACAGGGGTCATTTCATTTTTTTCTTTGTTGCCATGTTTTGTTTTCTGATTGTGCCATTCTGTTGTAACCTACAGTTGAATATGAATCCCATAAGAAATAAAAGGCTTTTAAATAATTCTATCTTGATCTTTATAGTTCCACATCTTCGTCTACTGAAGAGGACTGAATTAGAAACTTTGTGGAACCATTAGAACTTCCTAAACTTTTGGCAGAGCAAAATAATTCTCTTGATTCTGAGATAAAATTGGAGGAGCTTGGTGAGGTAATTAAGGCATGGTTGGTGAGGTGCCAGACGGTTTTGCCGCTGAATTTTTTAGACCTTATGCTACAGAACTGGCTCCACTCTTGCTAGAAGTTTATACAGAATCATTAAAGAATGGAAAGCTTCAACCAACCATGACACAAGCCCGGATCAGTCTGATTCTTAAAAAGGACAAAGATCCAAGCGAGTGTAAGAGTTACCGTCCAATTTCCCTGATCCAGCTTGATGTTAAAATATTGTCAAAAATTTTGGCTAACCGATTAATTGAAGTTATGACATCTCTTATGCATATAGATCAGGTGGTGTTTATTCGGGGCAGTAGCTGTTCTGATAACACTAGGCGTTTCATAAATATCATGTGGCCAGTGGGGAATGATCAGATTCCGGTCGCTGCAATCTCACTTGACGCCGAAAAGGCATTTGATATGGTAGAATAGGATTATCTTTTTAAAATTTTGGAAATGTACGGGTTCAGGAATACTTTTATTGGATGGATTAAGTTACTTTATAGACACCCGGTAGCAGCGGTACAAACAAAAGGATTAATTTCAGATTATTTTACTCTGGATAGGGGAACCCAGCAGGGTTGCCTTCTTTCTCCATTATTGTTCTGTCTTGCCCTGGAACCATTAGCAGCTGCAATAAGAAAGGAGGATGATTTTCCAGGGGTGATGGCAGGAGGTGTGGAGCATAAGCTATTGCTTTACGTAGATAATATTTTATTATTCATCTCCGACCCCGCTAGATCTATGCCTTGCCTCCACAGAATAATTCCTTTTATTTCTCTTCAAGATCTATAAAAAAGCTCTGATTATCAGTTAGGTTCGTAAATATTAGCCAAAATCAACCTTTTCCCCTGAATTTCTGCTAAAACAATAATGACTCTTCCTAATTTATCTTTAATCTGTTTGAGACATTTGAATTGTAGATGCTTACTTATCAAAGTAATGACTCCCATGCTCTTAATCGAGCCAGCACTAAAGAAAACATGTCCACCCCATATCTTCCTACATTTTTCAGCTTCCTGTGGGGGAATATGCATTTCTTGAAGAAACACTATATCAAATTTCTTACATTCAAGAAAAGAAATAACCTTCCTTATTTTTATGGGGTGCCCCAACCCATTCACATTCCATGTGGAGAGAGACAATCCACTCATATTAACATTTGACATTTTGACATATCAGAAAAAATAGATTGTGTGTCCAAAATAAAATTATAAAGACCACATTCCAACATTAGTGCAACAGTCAGACCCCAAAGTTCCCCCTGAACCAAATGAATAGAAAAAAGAAAAAAATGTGCATTAACCCAGCGCACGACAGCGCCAACTGGCATCCATCCCTCTAAACTCAAACAGTCCATTTATGCCTACGAGAGCCCCCATGACCACTTTGCCGTTGGATTGCTCAAGTCCGGTGTTTCTATACAGATTTTGTGAGACAGAATTACATAACAGAAAATAATCTACAAAACAAACTCCAGCCAATAGGCAGAATAAACACAAAGAACGTGTAGATTCATTTACAAAACTGCATCGAAGGTGTGTTCCTCCACAAAACAAGCTCCAGCCGCTAGCAGAACCAGCACAAAAACAAAAAAAAAATCTGTTCAGTTTCCTCGGACAGTCAAACGAATATTCAGTGAGCCGGCTGTTCATGAGTACAGCAGATTACTTAATCCTTCCAGTGTCCTACAAAAAATACTCCACAAAACAAACTTCAGCCAATAGGAGGCATAAGCACAAAGATCGAGCAGTTTTATCCACAATTGTCCCGAAGGAGTGTTATTCCACAAAACAAACTCCAGCCGCTAGGTGGAACCAGCACAAAAAGAAACAAAACTGGCACCCAGTTTCCTCGGACGGTCAAGTGTGTTTTCATCAAGGCAAGTTCACTTGGAGGCAATGTGGGAAGCACACCATGACTTCCTCAGTCCATCAATTTTATGAAAAACATCGCTTGTTGTGGGCATGTAAGTATTTTGCGACCATCCTTAGTATCAATTCTTAATTTGGCCGGAAACATCATTGCAAAAGCAATCCTCCATCGATGCAAGAGTTTCTTGAAGGAGAGTTACTACACAAAACAAACTCCAACTGCTAGGCGGAACCAACACAAAAAGAAACAAAATGGCGCCCAGCTTCCTCAGACAGTCAAGTGTATGTTCAGTGAGACAAGCTCACTTGGGGGCCACTTGAGAAACACCAAATGGCTTACTCACCCCATTGTCTCTATGAAAGACAATGCTTAATGTGGGCATGTAAATATTTTGTGGCCATCCTTAGTATCTATTCTCAGTTTGGCCAGAAACATCAGTGCAAAAGTGATCTTCCATTGATGTAAGAGTTTCTTGCATTCCTTGAATCGATCACGTTTCTCTCTTGTTGAATTCGCAAAGTCTGGAAACAAGAAAATGCTGCGGTTCTTCCAAGAGAGCCTTCTTTTATTCCTCGCCTCGCGTAACACGAGATTTATCGGATGATCTTAGAAATTTGACCAGAATTGATCAGGGCCTGTCTCCCTTATTGGATCTCCGAGCCAGGACTCTGTGAGCTCACTCGATTTCCAGCTTATGGCTTGTTATGTCGAGCAGACTCGGCAAGAGCTCGTCTAGGAACTTCACCATATCTTGGCCTTCCTCATGCTCAGGAATTCCAACAATTTGGACATTGTTTCACCGATTATGATTCTCAAGGTCTTCCAGTTTTTCTAAAATGTGCTGCAAATCTGTCTTGGTCACTAGTGGATTAGCAGCTAATTCCCTTTCCGATGACTCCAGATAATCGATCCGTCTCTCGATGTCCCCGATTCTTGTAACCAACTCAGAGAATTTCGCCTCCATTGCCGTAATCGATAGACATATTACAGCCAGATCTTCCAGGTCCACTACGACTTTCGTCAGCATTACAGACATGTTGGAAAGTTGCTGTTGAATTTCTCCCACCGCACCATCCATACTGAGTCCCTGGTCTGCGGCCCTGTCTGAGGTATCAGCTTGAGTATGTAAGTGTCTTTTAATATCTCCAGAGCCCGAGGATTTTGAATTCTTTGACATGCTGACTTCTTGGAACAGTTATGTAGCAGGGTGTATCAAATCTCACCGGTTTATGATATAAAAAGAATTAAAAAGCTAGCAAAGTGCGCAGAGCTCGTCGTTCACATGTCCGACCCCCGCACGGTGCCACACGACTCTCCGAGTTTTGGTGATAGTTAAGATTTGGTGTGCTTTTGTGGTAATGAAAATGTGCCTTACATAGGCTGAAAAATACTTGATTTCTATCACAAATCCCATCTGGGCTTGTTTTGTACTTCAAATAGTTCAAAGAGCTCCTTTCTCCATAATTTTATCACAGACAGGGAAGCACTGTCAGAGATTCTTTTATTTATTGAGATAACCTCTGCGGCTCTATCATAGGAGAGAGCGTAACAGTCAACTAGCATGTTAAGACATTTCTGCCCACAGAATGTCAATGGGACCATCGCTTATGCTATTTTATGCTATGCTTGTAGGCTCATCCTTGGTAGAAGGACTCTGGCACTGTGGCATGTGCATCAGTGTAATGACTCCGGGCGGACATATTACAAAGGTTCTGCCCTTACCCCAGTGTTTATGCTGTATTAACGGTAAAGGCGTTAATCGCATTTAAGAAAAAAGTAACACGTTAAACTTTCATTAATCGCATGCGTTAATGCATTTATTCTGACAGCTCTAATTTATTTATTTACTTACTTTGACATTGTTTGTCTTGTTCCAAATAAAGAGGAAGTTGTTTTAATTTATAAAGTATTTAATTCACTGAATGGTGTTACAAAAATAGGCATTATAATATGGTTATTTTATAGATAAACCCATTTTTATTTATTTTTACAATATTGTGAAATATATCGTTATCGTGATATAAAATTACTCATATTGTGATATAAGATATTGGTCATATCGCCCACCACTAATGCAATGGTGTAACCATCTGCTACACCAATTTTAATAATGATTACACTGTTACATTTATAGTACTTAGCAAGATAAGCCACTTTAAAAAGTTTATACATAATAATGTAATTACATTACCTGTCATCTTGGGCATAGTATCATCTCTGGCAAGCTTGTTGAGTAATGTAATAACGTTGGATCGCATTTCTCTGTATGTTTAAATATTTCCTCAAAAAAAAAAAAAAACAGAAGTTAAAACGGTAGGCTACACAAACACTGTGACATGCTATATTTGTTTATGTTTGAGGTAGTCACGTAAAACTACCACATAGCCACATAACCCATTACGTCACCGTTCGGCTTTCAGGTCAGTGGAAAAGTGCGGCCTGTTTACGACAGTGAACCAGCTGAGCACACGGCTCAAGAACCATCGCCATTTCGGTGGAATAGGGCTACAAGTGTACTGAAAACTGGCACTGCCTGGATGCTGATACTTGACACGAGCTCCAAGATGTTCCAGAAACACCTGAATCTAACGAGAATACAATTTGAGCAGAACATGGAGCTTTTGGATTGGATGATGTTGTTGGCACCAGCGGTGGTTCAGAAAGAGTTCCTTTCATCAAAAAGGTTCTGCTTTTTCTTTGGTACCTGGCAAACCAAAAATCCAATAAGAGAAATTGCAAACAATTTTGACCTGTCTCAAGGAGGTGCACATTAAGAACTTATTTAAGAATTAAATGTGGCATTTAAACTCTCTCAAACTTCCAGTGGCCAAATTCTGTTAGGAAGCAGAACAGCGCAGAGCACAATTTGTAAGGATCTGTGGCATTGCTAAAGTTGTTGGAGCAGTAAATAAATGCCATTTCAAAATGAGATAAATGGACTACATGAACAGAAAAGTATTTTACTCTATTCTTCCGCAAGGAATAGTGTATGACCATTGCAGGTTTATGGGTGTTTTTGTGGGAGCACCTGGCAATGTTCATGACTCGAGAATGTTGTGGTCCTCTTCCCTTTTTCACAAATTGGAAGATAAAATGTAACAACACAAATAATTAGGAGGCACAGTGTATATTGGAAACATGTACTCCTTTATTGTCACACCAAAGCGTGCAAATTGGGCACTGAGTAATGAGGATCAATGCTACAATAAAAGACTGAGCCAAGATTGAGTAGTTGTTCAGCATGCATTTAGACATCTGAAATGTCAGCGGAGAAGACTAAGAGACATGCAGAAAACCATGCTAGACGTTAGTTGTTCAGGAAATTCTAGCTGCTTGTGTTCTACACAACTTGTCTTCGGGTCCCATCATTGGTGCCTGTGAGGACCATCCTCTCGGATGCCCCAGAGGAGGAGATGAAAATAAATAGATGAAGAGCAGATGAGTAGACTTAATGAATAATGTAACAAATAATATGATATTGTCCATCATGTAGAGATGTCAGACTTGCTGTCACAGTAAACTAAAATTTGTATGTGAAGTCTCCTTGGTGGTCTCATAAAAAACCAATCATTGTTTTTTATTCTTGCTTTGATTTGATCTGGAAATTATTTGGAAGTCAGACTTAAACACAACTGTTGCCACATTGACAATACTATGGTATTTAAATAAAGAAGTTAATTTTCTAAATAGCTGTAGTGTTTAAAATAATGAGGCACTACGTTATATCTAATATGAAAGATTAAAATCACATACTACTCCACTATGTAATGGGTAACACTTTACAATAAGTTTACTTTTGTTAACATCAGTAAATGCATTAGGTAACATGAACAAACAATGAACAATATATTTGTTACATTATTTATTAATCTTTGTTAATGTTAGTTAATAAAAATACGATTGTTCATTGTTAGTTCATGTTAGTTCATAGTGCATTAACTAATGATAACTAATACAATCTTTGATTTTAAATATGTATTAGTATATGTTGAAAGTAACATAAATATTAAATTACATTAATAAATGCTTAACCCTTGTGCATCAATTTAAAAAAGTTACTCAGAAGTCCTTAGAGGACAAAAATATCCGCGTCAAATAACTGCCATAAAAAATAGTATATATTAATAATATTTTCCACTTTCACTGACTTAAAGTTTTTAACCAACATCAGTCCTGATCATAACTACCAAATATTCATTAGTTCAGGATTTTAACACTTTAAATGCCAGTTTGTTTACATAATGCCACTGTTGTTTTTTACACACACACACAAATTTCTCAATACATACATATAAAAAACACTCCATATCAACACACCCACACAATTTTAGCTTCATCATTTATTCAATTGGCCTGCAGTGCTCTATAATACAGAAAACAGAAAATAGGAAAAAAGCATGTATTTGCTTCATAGGTTAAACATGAGAAAAATGGTGCCATCTGGTGGAAAATATTAAATTTAAATTTTGAAGCCAGGGCTCTGGAATGAAAGCATAATATCATAGAATTCATGATTTTATGCTTTAATGGCACTGGGATCAAATATTGCAGTTTTAATGGGTTTCAATGGGGACATTTTTGTCCTTAAAGTCCAGAGTGTAACTATTTTGTGTACACAGTGTATTATAGATGTATTACAGAAACTGAGGTTGAAATATCAAAATTCCCCCAAAAATACACACCTTTGGCACAATTTATGCCGTTGGCATTTACAAAGCCAACATGATCGAAAAGACAAAAATGAAAAAGACAAAAATGTCCCGAAAGTCGCACAAGGGTTAATAAGTATTGTTCATTGTTAACTAATGTTAACTAATGTTGTTAATTAATGTCAACAAATGGAACCTTATTGTAAAGTGTTACCACATAATTTAGCTTGGATGCAAATGCTGATTCTTTTCCCAATAACACTCAAGTTCTTGGTTCCTTCTTGTTTCCACTCTGGATATTTAGTCACCTTTAATCTTGACACTACTGCCACCCCGGTTAAATATACCATTTCCACAGATGTAATATCTTTAATTGTATGTGTTACAGTTGTTATTCCATCTTTCCACACACAGAAAGTCAGCAGCTGAGGGAACTGCAGAATGGAAGAATCAGAAGACTCTGCCGTAAGGTTCCACATAAAACTTCAGAGAGGAAAATGTTATTGCACAGAGATTGCTCTTTCATAGTTCATGAGAGTTCTCAGTTAGGTTTCATTTAAGTATTAACTTTGCCTCAACTTTTGTCTCACTGTAGGTGAAAATAAAATACACATAAACAAGTTTTTTAAAAAAATGTCTCTCTCCTTTTCTGCCCAGTTTGGAATGCCCAATTCCCAATGCACTCTAAGGGTGCTTTCACACTGGCAGTTTAGTTTGAAAACAGCACGGTTCGTATGAAAAATTGGTAATGTGAAAGCTGTCATGCAGACCGGGGAGCATACCGCAGTACCAAACCCGAGACTACCTGTAGGATGTGGTCTGAGTTCGGTTGCAATGGAACTGTAGCGCAATTCGCGTGAATGTGAAAGCAACTCGGACTCGGGTGCGCACTCGTTCAGGAAGTAAAGTAACCTGTTCATGCGTTTTAGCCGATGACGACATCTATCTATCTATCTACACACCTTATAAATACTATATATAAATACTATTATAGGTTATAAATATAGGGTATAATAGGAGATGACAGTGGTGATAACTTCACCTTGGACACGAGCGTAAGCGTGCAGTGTAAACAAAGATGCAAATGAATTCCTTGCAAATCAGCTGTCTCCTCAAAAAAACGCCGTTTGCGAGCAGCAGCAAGCCACCTTCCCCTGGACATCTGATGAGTTACACCGTGAAGCGCACATATACGCAGCTGTCGTTCACTCTGCTGTGCATAATGGCACCAAAAAAAAAAAAAAAAGCATGATGAGTCGCGTTGTGTTCTCCATGCGTGTTTGTGATGACGTAAGATGAACGCAAATGGACCGGGGTTCGATAGAATCAAGTGAGTGTGAAACCAGACCAAAGCTGCGGCAACAATCGCACTCGGATTCGGACTGCAGCAAACGTGCCCAGTGTGAAAGCCCCCTAAGTCCTCGTGGTGGCGTAGTGACTCTCCTCAATCCGGGTGGTGGAGGACGAATCTCAGTTGCCTCCGCGTCTGAGACCATCAAGCCGCGCATCTTATCACATGGCTTGTTGAGCGTGTTACCGCAGAGACATAGTGCGTGTGGAGGCTTCACGCTATTCTCCGCGGCATCTATGCACAACTCACCACGTGACCCACCGAGAGCAAACCAAATGATAGCGACCAAGAGGAGGTTACCCCATGTGACTCTACCCTCCCTAGCAACCGGGCGAATTTGGCTGCTTAGGAGACCTGGCTGGAGTCACTCAGCACGCCCTTGTTTCGAACTCGCAACTCCAGGGGTGGTAGTCAGCGTCTTTAAATAAGTACATTGTTGATATAAAGTATAGAGCATTACAATTGTTGTAGATGAGAAATGTTTGAGTTCGTGTTGAGATTTCTTACAGACTTTGGTGTCTTGGCACTTATGAGATCTCTTGTGAAATTCAGCAGGAGACTCTACAGGATGTTCATCAAATGATCTTGGATCTGTCTGAGGTAGTGAATGTGCTCTTTTATTTATTTTTTTGTGTTCTATATTTCTTTAATCCGGTAACCTGCTTTATGAAAAATATGCTCTTTTTATTTTTCTATTATTCATTGCTTATATTATTTTCCTTTCTGCTTCATTAGGAAAGCATTGTGTCTGCTCAATGTTTGGAAAAGGCAGGCAAAATAGTTAATTCAATTATTTGAATTTACTGAGAAGGACATGGATGGTATAGTGGTTGCCAGCCTAATCTCATAAGCTATTTGTACATAACATTTTAACATACATTTGTGTACGTTTGGATAGAAGCTGAAACATCTAAAACGTAAACATTTGTACGTATTTACAGCTTTCGAAATGTAAAATATTTATGAATCCATAATAAACATATTTGTATAAGTGATTTGTAACATATTTATACCAGTTAATATATCTGTACATTTTTATAGTTATATATATATAATATTAGATCCCTAAACCTTACCCCCACCACAAAACATAACCATTTTTCAATAATATAAAAATATGTAACAGGCAGATTGATGTACAGTGACAATAATTTATTGGTCGCAATCGGTCACGAGACACCTGAGAGCCAATGAGCATTTGTCATCACTGCAGTAAAACCCTTGTAGTAACCAGGGGTTGAATTGGGATTTTTCAGGACGGGGGAAATCTAACACCTCACCACTTTACTTTTATGATTGTTTTATGGTACTTTTTTGGTGTTCTTTTTAATGTTTTGGGTTGTTGTTTTGTGTGTGTGTGTGTGTGTGTGTGTGTGTGTGTGTGTTTGTTGTTGTTGACCCGCAGCATATTCTGAAAAATTATTTTGTGTCCCATGGCAAAGAAAATATAAATTGAATAATTAATAAATGATTAAACAAGTACAGAATTTTTATTTATTTTATAACATTTTAAAGTTAAGTCTTGGTTAAAGTGATATAATCCTTTAAAGCAGATATGTATGAAACCATTACAATGTCATATTAGGTAAGTGCATCAAATGTGTAAAAGAAATGTCAATGCATTTGCCATTTAACTAATCTTATTAATTATAAATACAATACAATTAACTGATTAATTCCAAGAGTTCAACACTGAGTTCAATCAGTACAGGTAAGCATTTGTACATTTCTAAAGGTGTTAATACGTAAAAAGATTACGTTTTAAATGCTGTCAATACGGCAGTATTGTACGTTTTAGTGTTAATGCAAACATAAGCAAATGTACGTTGGCTAAAACCACACTTTACGTAAGAATACATATGAATTCTCATGAGATCATGTTGTGGTTTTATACTAATTACGTCAGGGGGACAAACTTGAGTCAACAAAAAAGAAAACATACTACTTCAAATTTAGTGCCATTGTTCTGGAAGACAGTGAGATTTAACCAACTGAACTGACATTAAGAAAAAGTCAGTTACTAAATTGTTATCCATCCATCCATCCATCTTCTAAAGCTGCTTGTCCTATATAGGGTTGCGGGTAGTGCTGGAGCCTATCCCAGCTTACTAAAATTGTATTTTCCATAAAAAAGTAACATAATTAGCTACTCTTGTTAGAAAAAATGCAATATTGTAATGTTACTTTTTACAAGTAATTGTTATGGGTTAGATCAAGTTGAGGTAACAATCGCAGTTTACCACTTTTCTCAATGTGGCGTAAATTATTCTAAGTTCAGTCATGAAAGTCTATATGGCACAATGTTGATTTGTCCTTTAACATGTAATCTGTTAGCCAATCAACATGCATACTCTCTCTGTCTATAAAATGTCATATAAATCGCAGGTACGTTTCATCGTCGTGCACTACGAGTGTATTTTTCTCTAAAAAAACTGTGCTGAAGCAGCAATGCAAGCAAATCTAATCTGCCAAGACCAAACCTAACAACTTGTCATATCCAGTATAACACCTTAAATTTTTTTCAGAGAGTTGTCATGACTGAACTTAAATTCTACATGTGTTGGACTTGATACTGGTCAGACATGATATCAGAAAAGGACAGTAGAGTGCCTCCTCTGCCTGCAGAGAAATCCTCACGTAGTAAAATGTAGATCCCCTCACAGGACATGCAGTCAGGACTATGGCACATCTGGAAACATATTCAGCATGAGTGATGTTCTGCACTCTTTATATTTAGTCTATTAGTCGTGATCATCATTGTGTTCTTGTGATGCTAGATTTGTTTTCCCGGTGGATATTGCGATGAATGACTGCAGTGGCTGTAATGGTTGCTAAAACACTGTTGCAGGAAGTCCTCCACTCGCTGTGAAATATCCAGACTAGACTGATAGTGTTCATGGGACACATTTCACTGGCAAAACTTTTAAAATTGCAATGAAACAGCTGGGTATAAAGCACAAACTCGCATTGCTCAAAGTAGGAGGCAGCTGAGACACAAAATGAATGTCTGAAGACTTTACAGAGAGCTCTTGTTGAGAAACATGGAGCAGGATGGACCCCCCATTTAATCAGTGTTTCACCAGAAGTACTGGATCACAAAATAGTGCCAGATTTTTTTCTTGTTGAGGCTTTTTATCATTTCATTTGTAAAGGTTACTGCTGAACTTTCAAAAAAATAAAAAAAAAAAATTAAAAAAGTACCAGGACTGTAACCACCATAGACAATGATACCATCGTAGAGGATGCACTTCCCCCAGATTACTGGTCGGCAAATATGGTTAAAAAAAAAACAATTACTGCATTTTCTCTTCTGTAACATGCCTGTCGGGGATCAAGACAAACCCTGGGCTCCTCATTTCACCTACAAGCACTGCAAAAAACTCTAGAAGATAAGATGGACAATTATTGCTCGGAATGTTATGTTACAACATTTTTTAATTTTTAAAATTGTAAAAAAAAAAATAAAAAGTTTTAATGTTTTACAATTTTCAATGTTATTGAAAAAATATATCATATATGAAAAATGTTTTTTGTAGGATGGTACAGAGGGGAAAAGAGAGCCATGAAGTTCGCTGTCCCAAGAATTTGGCGGGAACCCACTGACCACTCAAGCAACTGCTACTTCTGCATGGTGGACCCTTCCAAATGTCGGACTGGCAAGAATGCACCTGCTATCACGTATCTGGACCTTCCTTCATCCATCGCCCCGGTGCCACACTGCTATGAGCTCCCCGTACCCACTCCTCCGGAGAGAGAACAGCCGTCTTTAGAAGAGAGCAGCAAGTCAGAGAGCGAGGAAGATGTTGCAGATCAAGATGACAATTTCAGAGGTGGAGCTGAGGAGAGAAACCCATACTACCCCAACCAAAAAGACCTCAACAACTTGATTAGAGATCTTGGTCTCACCAAGTCCAATGCTGAGCTTTTGACGTCTAGGCTCAAGCAGTGGAACTTGTTGGATGAAAGTGTGCAAGTCACAGATCAGAGGAAGCGTCACCAACCTTTTTCCAGCTTCTTCACCTGTCAAGATGGGCTCTGCTTCTGCCATAATGTGACCAGTCTATTCGAGGCAATCGGAATTGCCTGTAACCAGAATGAGTGGCGCCTCTTCATAGACAGCTCATCCAGGAGCCTCAAAGCCGTGCTGCTTCATAATGGTAACAAGTACCCGTCTCTTCCCCTGGCTCACTCGGTGCACCTCAAAGAGGATTACAACAGCATCAAGACCTTGCTGGATGCCTTGAAATATGATGAGTACATTTGGGGGGCTGATTCGTGAAAGTGATTTACAGTATAATCATAAATCTTGAAAAATTACTGACTTCTAAATCTTTTGTAGTCATTTTTGTATTACTTTAGTATAAATACATGTTAATTTGGATTCATATGTTGTTTTTTTCTGACTTTATGTGAACGAAAAGACACAAATTCACCCGTTTTCTCATTGGAAATAGGTACATTTCAAAATATCACTGTCCTGGTCACAAAAACAAAGTTTATGGGGAATAATAGCCATTTTCTATACTTTTGAGGCATTAGCAATTAGGACATAACACTTACTACCCAGGAACAAAAATTGTGTTACATAATGAATGTGATTTTTACTGTCAATCATGTCATAAGTCATGGGGACACAATGGCACCATTTCATGAACCATAACAATTAAAAATAAAAATTACTTTTTTATTATAATTCTTAAATTAAAAGTAAATAAAGATATTAAATCAAATATTAAAATATTACTACATTAAAAAAAAAAAAAATATATATATATATATATATATATATATATATATATATATATATATATATTTTTTTTTTTTTTTTTTTTTTTACAAAGTTCTATTAATTTAATTCAAATATTTTAAATATAATACAAGCACAATTGATTTTCCACAATATTTTGCAACACCAAAAATTTCAGATTATATAAACACACTTTATTTAGTGCTGGTTAGCATCTTTACAAGGCCATTGTCTTGAAGTAAAAATGTTCTCATATTTAACCTGTAAATTATGTGTAGAGACCCCTAATTTTACTTAATAATTTTACATAACACATAATAATACCCCTTAGTACTTTTCAAATTCTATTGCTGGCAACTGTCAGATGTGTATTTAAAAATAGTTTTTTCCTTGTCATTTTTTTGCCCATTTTACCTTACAAAAATGGGTAAAGCGTTCATTAAGAAAATACAAATAACCTCTTCATAAGTGTTTCCTTAATGTATGGTTTTACCTATTTTTGTAAGGTAAAATGTCAGTGTCTGACTATTGTCAACCATTAAGCTGTTGAAAATATTACCACAAAAAATAAAAGTTGTAAGATTTCCAGTGGAGCCTGTATCACTTTTTGATATAGATCAACATACAGTTTGCTCTTTGACTTTGAAGTCACAATACAAAAATGTTGCTCTTGAAATGTGTTTTAAGATGGCAAAGTTCTTTTTAATTTAAGAAAAAGTCAAAACTAGACAATTCAACAGTAGCCTCTCCTTTTAAAATACAAAGGTGAAGTTCTGGCTCCATCTCCTGGCGGCTCTATGAATCGCATGCGATTGTGACGCCCTCTACCGGCAGTGCTTTGAATCGCTCGATGTTCCGGCGCCCTCTGCTGGCAGCTCCGTTGAACAGTCGAAGCTGAACCCTTTGCTTCCTGCAGTGCGTCTGCTATCAGTGGAAGATGGCGACCAGAGTCCTTCAGAGCGGTTGCTCCGGCCTTTATCAGGCTACAAACACCGCCCGGACGAAAGGACATACTGCTGTTATCAGGTCGGCCGGTTTTATCTAAATAACATGTTGTAAAGCTGCGCCGACACTGCATTAATAAAGCATTAGTGCGCAGGGTCAGTGCTGCAATGCTGTATGTGAGATTATGAATGCATTAGTGCATTAATAAAAGCAAAGCAAGAACACGTTTACTAATGAATACATTTTGTCTGCTTAACCAGTTAAAATAGTTCATTTAAACACTGTAACGTGAAGCACAGACCAGTGTAAACATCTTATGTTCTCAAGGTCATAATTAATCGATGAATCATTCCATTATAAAAGTGTTGTTATGATAAAGAAAATATTAAAGTATTTCATTTCTGCATTGTTAATTAAAGCTTATGAGAGTTCTCTTATATGCCCTGATGTTGAACTGTCATGTTCACATCATGTCCTCTGACACTCAACAACACTGACTACAAACACTCTTGCAATGTCAGTTGCTGTTGTAAAATGTTCTGTCATTGTGTCTATACGTATATAAGTAAGTCTATGCCTACAGTATAAGGTATGATGTGACATAATGTGTTTATTGTCTTGTTTCAGGGCTCTGTCAGCATCTAGTAATCGAACTCGAGAAGACAGCTGGTTTAAATCTCTATTTGTTCGAAAGGTGGACCCTAGAAAGGACGCTCACTCCCATCTGTTAGCCAAGAAAGAGGATAACAACTTATATAAAATACAATGTAAGTCATATCGACCATTTGTCCTCGGCTAGATAGTATAATGTCAAAATAAGGTCACGAAGAGGTCCATTTGTTTACTGATTCAGCTTACTTGTGTTTTAGTTCACAATGTGAAACCTGAATGTCTCGAGGCGTACAACAAACTCTGGTAAGTCAAAGTTCTGCCACATGGATGAAAAATGTTTGCCGTTAATTACACAAAGCGAGCTGTTTTTAACGTGCGAGTCCCTCGAGTCTGAACTGATTTGACTGCAGCAGTTTGTGAAGTTCAAATGAAATGTCCTGCTTTCTATTCCTGTCTGTGATTGGCAGCAGCATTGAGAGGAATCTTCTAAAGGCCATTCCTCAAGTGTTTACTGCCCTGTGACATGTTGCGCAATGCGATCGTGAAGACTTCAATAAGACAGATTGTAGACACTAAGGATGCATAGATTCTATTGAAGTATTTAGACACTTAAAGGGATACTTCACCCAAAAATGATCTTTACTCACAGTGTGTATGACTTTCTTTCTTCAGCAGAACACACTTGAAGAATAATAGTAAAATATCTCAGTTCAGTAGGTCCTTAAAATGCAAGTGAATGGTGATCTGACTTTTGAAGCTCGAAAAATCAGAGACAGTCAGCATAAACGTCATCCGTATGACTCCAGCGGTTAAATGAATGTCTTATAAAGCAATATGATCGCTCTTGTTGCGAAAGACTATCAATATTTAAGTACTTTTTAACTATAAATCTTTGCTTTGGTCAGCAGCAGTATGCGCATTCATGAGAGGGTGGAGTTCACACGGTATTCACGTTGGGATGTAATGACACGTTCTTTTGTCTCGGTTGAGACATCCAGGATGAACACGCCCCATTAGCTTAGTTTCCATCCAGTTTTCGTGCTATTTTGTTATCGACAAAGTGAAAATGCATTAAAAAAAATGTGGGAAATTTGCCATCTTCTACCTGTTTCCATTCAAATGGCCTTTTATTGATAAAAACGGTGTGCGTGATGATGTCATGCCTAAAAAAAAAAACACTTTGTCGCATAAGTTTTGGTTTATCGCGAAAGAAATCTGCCCTTAAGCCGTTTCTATACAGAAATGTGTGTTTATCGCTAATTGTGTACCTTTCATCTCCCTAATCTTTTTTCCTCCAAAGTTTTGGTAAAATGGGGAGAGTTTTGAGACAATTCATTGAAATTAACCAGCATACTGTCATTTTAATTTCACAGATAAACGCAATCAGAAAACGAGGAATTGCAATCAAAAGGGAGCAGTTGCCCTTCTGATAGGACTGTAATATTGGTCCTGATGTTGTGCCTATCGTAGGTTGCCATCGGTTCCGACCCAAAAGCGAATCGTCACGGCCCTGTTCAAGCTGGCAACCTGCACCAAGTAGTGGGGGAAACTTTCAGTCTTAGTATAAGGAGCATCCATCCATGTGTATATGCTGTGTGTACAGCTATTAAAGAAAAACTGATGTGGTTTTTGAAACAATTTACATTTTCTGAAGAAGCTCAGCAAATGTGATCCGAGGTAAAGAGGGTTAGATTGAAAATATTTAAACATTTTAAAAGGTTCAAAAGCTCGTTTTCTGAAAGTGAACTCTGCACTGGACAAATAGTTCAGATAATTTATAGTCTTGAAGTGTAGAAAATGTCATTCAGACGACTTTATTCATCTACAGAACAGGGTACGGCTAATTTAAGTTTGTGTAAAGAAAAGGCATATATAGGTCTAAACATATAATATACTAGCATTGTGTGCACAGAAATATGTTTTTTGTATTTTGGTGTAATTCCATGACTGCCGTCTATTATTTTGAATGGTGTGGAAAAGTAACTTTAATAAATAAACGGATGGATTAAATTAATCACAAACAGTGACCATTAATTTGTTCTCCGTTCACTTGTCCATGTGCATGATACGAGATATTTGTGTTGGTACTCCTGGAAGTGACATGTTTGCAGTGATCGGATCTTTATGCCGTTCAGATCAATCCATAATCACGTACAATAAATTGGCTTTCAAGGATG
Organism: Myxocyprinus asiaticus; assembly: GCF_019703515.2. Lineage (NCBI taxonomy): Eukaryota > Metazoa > Chordata > Actinopteri > Cypriniformes > Catostomidae > Myxocyprinus > Myxocyprinus asiaticus. The sequence continues at coordinate 2,925,021 of NC_059374.1, forward strand.
TATACCGTCGTCATGATTAACACAGGTTAACGATTGGGGTAAATTCTGTCATGTGACACTATATTTTTGTGTTAATGCCAATTTCCTCGACAAAAAGTGTTTCCAAACCAGTTTTTCATAACATTTGATTGATTGCGTTTCCATCAGCTTAATTTTGATGCGCTAAAACTTTTTTCACAAAACATCCTTGGATGGAAATGTAGTTATTGTGAGTAAACATACAGATACAAATACAGATCTACACAAAACCAACAGAGCTTATGTACAGCGTTCCTCCTGCTCAGTTGTAAACAGCACCACTCTTCCGGGTGTGTCACACGTGCTTCTGTTCTCACGTGAACATGCCAACGTGATTACATCACATGTACTGCTGCTGACCGGAAGAGATGATTTATAGTTAAAAAAAAATCTTAAATATTGATATTTGTTTGCAAGAAAAGGTGATCGTTTTGCTTAAAAATACATTGATTTAACCAGTGGAGTCATATAGATGACGTTTATGCTGACTGCCTGTTCTTTTTGGAGCTTCAAATGTCGGATCACCATCCACTTGCATTTTAAGGACCTACTGAGCAAAGATATTTTACTATTTTTCTTCAAATGTGTTCGGCTGAAGAAAGAAAGGCATACACACCTGGGATGTAATGAGGGTGAGTAAATGATGAGGGAATTTCCCTTTAAGTCATCAGGATTTTTGGTTCATTTTCCTGGAAGAGACACACTGTACATTTTAAAAGTGAATTTTGTCCATGTTTAGAAGTAGCATATAGATGGATTAAAAACCACAACACTCATAGGTGCACTCAGTAACTTCTGTATCATCTTGGACTTACACTGACACCTAGTGGCTTGGATGCAGCATCATTTAAAATCAATAGTTTTCAGTTTCAGATGTCATTGTAGAAATGTAGTATTCACAGTCAGCCATGATTGCTTTAATCACTGAGTGAAAGTGTCCAATAACAGGACAGTTACTGAGATTAAGTGAGTAGTATTCAGCTGGTCATGTGATTCTAACATGGCAGCCCCCATGTGCGGACCCACTCTATGTAGAATAAAACAGCTTTTATAATGTCACTGATATGACTGGAGTCTTCATTTTAATGTGAGTGCTCATGATTTTATACATATATTGCAAAATTACAATTCATGTCTTTAGGAGTTAAACTTTTTTAATGAGGAAAAAATTACTGAGTGCACTTTTAACACTGAATAAATGTTTGTGTGTAGTCCATATGAAAGTGGTTTGGTTCTGCTTCACATTTCATAGTTCATGCATATCTTTCACTACACTATTTTACAACAATAAATACTGAAAACAATTACTGTGTCCACAGTGATGAGGTGTTGCCATCCATCCATAATGATAAGCATTACCCGTGTGAGCTGGTGGGCACATGGAATACCTGGTATGGAGAACAAGACCAGGCTGGTAGGACACATCACATAGAAATATTTCAGTAAACACAGACATAAATGTCTCATATCTGTCTTTAGCTTTTCCTAATCAGCTTATTCAGTTTTGTGTTGTTGGATGAATGTATCTGCATGCTGTTATTAAACAAAAGTCTGCATTTAAATGTAAAGATTATTTACTCACCTTCATGTTGTTCTAAACCTGTATGTGGTTGTGGAACACAGAGTGCAAAAAAAAAAAAAAAAAATCATGCAGCAGCATTTCATATTTTGTGACCATGTCTTTCAAGCTCCTAAAAGGTCTGCTAAAACCTTTTTTTGCTAAAAAAAAATGTTTTATTCTTTTTGTAAGGAACAGAGAAGTCGTTATTCACTTAAAATCTTCTCCTAGGACATGAGTGTGAGTAAATAATGCCAGACAGAACTATTCCTTTAAATAACGCTTTAATAACTGCATTTAAATGATATAAATAAATGTTCTGTCTGTAAAGGTTTTGAGAGCTCTGTCACTAATGGGTTAAAAAAAATCAACAAGATATTGTATTTTTATATCTGTATGTTAGTGCTGATGGACTGTAATATTTGTATGTGGTTGACTATATAGTGCACTTGTGGCGGTACAGAGGAGGATATCCAGCTCTCACTGAAGTCATGGGTAAACTGAGGAAAAACCAGGTACGATTTATTTTGCTCTTGGATACACTCATGTTGTTCCAAACCCATATGACTTTCTTTCTTCCGTGGAACACAAAAGGAGATTTTAGGCAGAATGACAGCATCAGTCACCATTCCCTTTCATTTTATGGAAAAAAAGATGCAGTGACAGTGAAAGTCATCTTTTGAGCGTGTTGTGAACATACACCAAGAATTGCAGGACATTTATGTTTATATTAATAATTACATTGTTACTAGTGCAAATATCCATTCCTGATATCAACCATTGATATCTGTAAATTAATTTGAACACATTAAATTCAGTATCTCAGATGTCTGGAAATGGATTTCAAAGAGAAACTAAAGATAACTTAAGAGGCTTTCTTACCAGGTACAATGGCATTACAGATATCTGAAATTAACATTGCAACTATAGTGAAAGCCAAATTACAGATATCAAAAATGAGCATTTTTACTAGTTGTAATTCAGTTGTTGATATAAGGAATGGAGATTTGCTCAAGTAACAATGTAATTATTATTTTTACTAGTAAGAAGTACATTGCTGAAATGTATATTTGTAATTCCAACTAGTATGAAATTAATTACAGATATCTGTAATTGCATTTTGAACAGGAATGAATGACAGATCATTGCGAAATTTTACTAGTAAAAATGCAGTTACAGATATGAATAATTACGACTTTTACTAGTTAAAATGTTTATTTTTGATATCAAGAATGGACATTTCTGTAAGTAATAATAAAAAAAATTATATCAAGAATTAACGTTTTTACTAATGCAAACTTATTCGCTAAAATAAGGAATTAGCATTTTTACTAGTAAAAATGTAATTATTGATATCTATAATTCATATCCTGCATGGGGTTAAATGTCGAAAGGGCATGCGATAGTACATTTACATTTACTATTCACAGTCAATATGAATAAGACATCTCATATACTAGTGTTATGTAAAATAGATAAAAACATATACTTTGTTGATTTGAAGTTGCACTCAGTAATTTTAACTCCTAAAGACATGAATTGTAATTTTGCAATATATGTATAAAATCATGATCACTCACATTAAAATGAAGACTCCAGTCATATCAGTAACCTTATAAAAACTGTTTTGTTCTACATGGAGAGGGTCCACACATGGGGGCTGCCATGTTAGAATCACATGACCAGCCGAATACTACTCACTTAATTTCAGTAACCGTCCTGTTATTGGACACTTTCACTCAGTGATTAAAGTAATCATGGCTGACTGTGAATACTACATTTCTACAATGGCATCTGAAACTGAAAATTATTTTGTTTAATTTATGCTGCATCCAAGCCGCTAGGTGTCAGTGTAAGTGCAAGATGACACAAAGACAAAAGTTACTGAGTGCACCTTTAAGACTGTGTTAAGAGTCATTCAGCATTGTTCTTTATCTTATAAAAACCTTTAATCAACACAGTTAAGACATTTCACACTCATCACTGTGATTTCAAGAGTTTTAACAAATTGTATTATGTTGAATAGTTAAAAAGTTGGTTGATTAAATATCATTTGCAATTTGATCAATAAAGCTTATCACCTCGCAGTTAATCAGTTTGGAATAAATAATGGAATATGACACAGTCATCAAATCAGCCCATGTCGGCAGGTGGCACAACTGTATTTACACTGAATAATGAAATGTACTGGCTACTCCTAGAAAATGTTACACAAAAGATATCCATTCCTTACATTTTATTATTGGCCTTTTTGGGACAGGATATGTTAGAGTGACAGGAAAGTACTGGGGAAAAAGTACCATTCTTCTTGGTGCTGCTGTGCCACGACTCTGACTATATTTAATATTTAAACAAATGAAAAATACTATAATTTACTATTCATAAAGTTTGCTAATTTTATCCCAAAATTAAGAAGGTTCTAGAGGTTCTAAAGGTTCTTTAGAGCTATCAGTCAAAAAATATTTATCAAATTAATTACATGGTGTGCCAATTAATTAATCGCAATTAATCACATATATAAATAGCTGAAAAAGCCCCTCAAATAACAATAATTCAATATATAATGATGAAATAATTATAAATAGTTATATTTAAATAATTACAAATAATATATATATATATATAATAAAAAAACAATATATTCAGATAATTAAAATGCATCACATTATTGTGGCAGAGGAGTTAAGCATTGATAAGACTATACAAAAAGTGTCTTTAGAATCCAGTGTATGGTTTATTTGTATATTATTGAACATAAGCCCATCATTGGCCTACAGTTCACAGCAATCCATTTTGCAATTTAATTTGTCAGTCATTCAGAGATTTATTATTAGGGGTTGTTTAAGGATGTGTCAATGTACACCTGCGTCAGACGGATGCTTTTGGAGCGTCTCACTTTGGTTGCGTCGCATTATAAACTTACCATTTTAGGTCACTGTATGGCAAGCCGAATTCACTTTTATTCAATTGCAGGATATGAATTGTTGATATCAATAATTACACTTCCACTGTAAAAACGTGAATTCTTGATATAAAAAATGACATCACTCGCAGAAATCACCTTTTTTATATCAAAAATGGAATTTCAACTAGTAAAAAACATAAATCTTGATGTCTGTAACTGAATTCTTACGTGTTAAAAAGGAATTGTTACATGTTGAAATGTAATTTTTACTAGTTAAAATGGTCATTTCAGATATCATAAATTCCTTTTTGGATATGTGCATAATAATGAGGAGTACTTACGAGTTCCTTACGTACCTTATGAATATTTAAAAAAGAAAGGTGTGGAACCTGGCAGGGGATACGCAAGCAGAAAAGAGAACCGCTAATTCATCCCCACGATCTGTTTCCTCTGTCCTTTATAAACCACACTTTCATTTTTCACATCAACACCACAAGGTGTATATTATTTTTATATGTAATAACATTGTATGATTTTGTAAAGTGTATCTAGATATGTCCATCTGCAGAGCCTCAGCAGTCTCAGGACCAATGCAGTGTTAGTGCCATCTGTAGTTTGGAGCATCATTTCTTACGTTTGTTTGCTTTTTTTAGATTTAAAATGTGCTGTTTTACATCGATTTTGATTTGATTACTATCTAAAACATTTAATGGTAGCCTTTTCAACACTTTTCAAAAGGTTCCATGTGTAGTTAATGCAGTAGGTTTCATGAATTAACAAAGAACATGTTTTTTAACATAATTTATTAATCTCTGTTAATGTTAATGGATTAAACATTGTTCTTTGTTCATTTATATTTTATGAACTAATGTTAACATTTACAACTTCTATAATTTTAAAAATATTTTAGTAAGTGTTGAAATTAACATTAACCAAGATTAACAAATGCTGTTACAGTATTGCTCATTGTTTTTCAAGTTAACAAATGAAACTTTATTGTAAGATGTTACCCATTTGACTATATTATATGTGATCATTTGATTTCCTTCCTGTTCATAAAGTTACAAAGAGTACTTAAAAAAGACACAAAGAATGGGCATTTAATGTCATATGTATTTCATCATATCAAATTCAAAATAAACATTCAGTTACAAAGTCTAACAAAACATGTACACTACAAAATAAAATAAAAATCAATTACATCATTGATAAGAAATTGAAATAATAATAAATTAAACTAAAATAATTATTTAAACAACAAAAGCTTGAGTGATTCAAAACCAAATCATTTTTAAAAAACACAACCCGATCGACAATCGAACTGTTTCCAGAATACTGTTTGTTATGAAATACATGTATACAGATCCAGTAGTTAGCAGATAAATACTTAGCTTAATAAAGTAATTGTTTACCAGAAATGCTAGATTTAATAAAACTTTACATAGACAACAACTTACCGTGCTCTCCGGCATGATTGTTCTGTCATTAGCTCCACCCGTAACATCAGTCCGGAGACTGCGGGCCTGAAACTGCTGTGACTTAAGGCCGATTTATACTTCTGTGTCAAACCTACAGCTCTGTGGCTCAGCAGATGGATATTATTGTGTCTAATGTATCTGTGTGCTCTTGATAAATGTATGAAAATGTGTTCCATCGCTTTGCATAAAATCGTAGGCTAAATTAATTTTTGGATATTAGGAACAAAGAGGAGTAGATATAAAAATCAAACAAACATATTACTATGTACGTGAACTTGATTGAGCTCACCTGGGCCTCGTTTCCCAATAACGATTGATCTTAGTGATAAAGAGCGTTTTCTACGAGTGATTTTATGAACGTTCATTATTTCTTACATTCCTTTCCCAAAACTGCACTTATCATGAACAGATGCGCTTAAGTGATACTTAAGAGACAGTGTCCATGAATGCAAAGTGCTGAAATGTGACCGTATAGTGCTGCTCGTCATTGTAACTTTATTATATTTGTGTGTAACTTTACAATCATTTGTAATTTGCCTTGCTAATATTTCTTTACAATATTTGACCTAATTAACTACATATTTACATATTGTTTAAAGGGGTCATGAATTGGAAAATCAAACTTACCATGATATCTTGACATATAAGAGTTCATAGCACTATAAAAACATACTGTAAATTTCAGAACCGAAAACTTCTTCATTAGTCCAAAAAAAGGCTTTATTGAAATCAAGGTGCCAAAACGATTCGTTCTCTACTTCCTCCTCACTAATAAGTCATAGTGAGGTTTTACATCAGAACAGGCCAGCCTCAGCATAAACAGATCAACACCTACTTTATCATTGACACTGCTTAGGCCCGCCCACCGGTCTTGTGGTTAGAGTAGAGCGGTGAGATTATTTTTGGAGCAACAGGAGGTGTCACGATGGCCACGAAGATATCAAGACGTTGTGCAGTGCCAGGTTGTGGGAAACAAGATTTCTTGCATTTGCTTCCCAAGGATCCCAACATTAAGAAAGAGTGGTTGACGTTTATTTTTAATGAAGTCCCGGATCACGTCGGTAAGAACATGTTTGTTTGCTCGCTTCATTTTACTGGTTATTCTTTTACAAATAAGACACAGTTGCACGGTAAGTGTATCCTTTGACAGTTATAAATATGATAGCACCATGTATTTACACTTTATTTGGTACTGTCATGCGTTACTCAGCATTTGTAAAATGCCCCAACTATGTAACAAGATACACGCCGTTGTGTCGCATCTTGGTTTAAACAACAATAAAAGTAATACCTATTACACAAATAGACAAGTAAATTACAGTGATTACTTACCATGCTGTCACACACTGCAGTATCCGTGGTGTTTGTGGAGGGGGTTAATTCGGGATCAGACTCTGGCTCAAACATGTATGGATGAATTCCTCCGGTTGTCATTTTTTTAACCATCCGAAGTTTTCAAAACAACCCCACATGCGCGTAATGGCAGGGGCGTTTACACTTATCCTTACCCAATCACAGCAGTGGGCATTTACACTGAAGTCTTCAAGAACACATGCCCCAAAAAACTGAGCATTTGAATCAGAGGCACAAAACTGGATAGAAAATGACAAATTATTCCTAAATTATGACTACTTTTAATGAAAAAATCACACCAACATTATAAGTGAACCTCAAGGAACATTATAAAATAAAATAAAAATCCAATTCATGACACCTTTAACAATAAATTTGTGCAGAACAATCTATTTATTTTACACAGTCTGCTTCCATAATTAGGTGTGCATGTGTAATATTTAGTTTTCACAAATTTCTCTCGATATGAAAGCTTCCATGATTAGTGAAGACAGCGGAGGCCTTGTGTATGTGGTTCACTGTGTTATCATGCAGCGCAAACTAAGGAGATGTTTAGAAGATGCGCTTTAGGGACATTCACCAATAAAGCAGAGGTCTGCTCTTTACTCCCAAAATTGATAATGGTGACAGCAATGCTGCATGTGTTACACAACTTGTAGTGCTGGCGAGAGCACCTATAGGTGTCAAATAGGAAGAGGAGACAAGGATAATGAGGCAGTATATACTGATTTTTTTCTAGTCTCGGAATTTAATTTATAAAAGTTGTCTACATCAATCATGCCACCACTTTTCTGTTACCAACTAGTCCACACAAGGAATTTTTTTTGTTTACTTTTAATCTATTCATCCATTTATATAGACTCTTTTATTCAACTATTTTATGCATTTAAATTGTATCAGGTGTCATTTTGCGTCTGTGTGTGAAAAGTCTATGTGCTTACGATGTTCTTAGTGGTGCACGATTACGCCAGAGCACTCGTTATCTTGTACTTCTACTGACTCTGAAAAACACCAAAAGAAAGATGCCCAGGGTCCTGCTCATCTGCGTGAACGTACCTTAGGCATGCTGCAGGGAGGCATGAGGACTGCAGATGTGGCCAGGGCAATAAATTGCAATGTTCATACTGTGAGACACCTAAGACAGCGCTACAGGGAGACAGGAAGGACAGCTGATCATCCTCGCAGTGGCAGACCACGTGTAACAACACCTGCACAGGATCGGTACACCCAAATAACACACCTGCGGGACAGATACAGGATGGCAACAACAACTGCCCGAGTTACACCAGGAACACACAGTCCCTCCATCAGTGCTCAGACTGTCCGCAATAGGCTGAGAGAGGCTGGACTGAGGGCTTGTAGGCCTGTTGTAAGGCAGGTCTTTACCAGACATCACCGGCAACAACGTCACCTATGGGCACAAACCCACCTTCACTGGACCAGACAGGACTGGCAAAAAGTGCTCTTCACTGATGTTTTGTCTCATCAGGGGTGATGGTCGGACTCGTTTATCGTCGAAGGAATGAGCGTAACACCGAGGCCTGTATTTTGGAGCGGGATTGATTTGGAGGTGGAGGCTCCGTCATGGTCTGGGGCGGTGTGTCACAGCATCATCGGACTGAGCTTGTTGTCATTGCAGGCAATCTCAACGCTGTGTGTTACAGGGAAGACATCCTCCTCCCCTTCCTGCAGGCTCATCCTGACATGACCCTCCAGCATGACAATGCCACCAGCCACACTGCTCGTTTTGTGCATTATTTCCTGCAAGACAGGAATGTCAGTGCTCTGCCATGGCCAGCGAAGAGCCCGGATCTCAATTCCATTGAGCATGTCTGGGACCTGTTGGATCGGAGGGTGAGGGCTAGGGCCATTCCCCCCAGAAATGTCCGGGAACTTGCAAGTGCCTTGGTGGTAACATCTCACAGCAAGAACTGGCAAATCTGGTGCAGTCCATGAGGAGGAGATGCACTGCAGTACTTAATGCAGCTGGTGGCCACACCAGATACTGACTGTTACTTTTGATTTTGACCCCCCCTTTGTTCAGGGACACATTATTCCATTTCTGTTAGTCACATGTCTGTGAAACTTGTTCAGTTTATGTCCTAGTTGTTGAATCTTTTTATGTTCATACAAATATTTACACATGTTAATTTTGCTGAAAATAAAAGCAGTTGAAAGTGAGAGGACGTTTTTTTTTTTTTTTTGCTGAGTTTATATATATGATTTACACATTTCAATTTCATAACACAATAATTGAGTGAACTTTAGATAATATTAATAAAACTTACATTTACTAAAGTTATATTGATTTAGTATTGTTAAGGATTGCTAACTATAATGTTATGAAATTAAAATGCGTAATTATAAAAAGTATATATACAGCTCTGGAAAAAATTAAGAGACCACTCCAAATGTTTCTTAAATTAGCATCTCTACATGTATGGCAGCCATTCCATTCCAGTGTCTGTTGAATTCCTGCTTGAATTTTTGCGCCAGGAGTGGCAAAAACTCACCCAACAGCATTGTGAAAGACTGGTTGAGAGCATGCCAAGTTGCATGAAAGCTGTGATTGAAAATCAGGGTTATTCCACCAAATATTGATTTCTGAACTCTTCTTAAATTAAAACATTCGTATTGTGTTGTTTAAAAATGAATATGAACTTGTTTTCTTTGCATTATTCGAGGTCTGAAAACACTGCATCTTTTTTGTTATTTTGACCAGTTGTCATTTTCTGCAAATAAATGCTCTAAATGACAATATTTTTATTTGGAATTTGGGAGAAATGTTGTCATTACTTTATAGAATAAAACAAAAATATTCATTTTACTCAAACACATACCTATAAATGATAAATCCAGAGAAACTGATAATTTGGAGTGCTCCTTGAAACAATCACACCATTTTTTTCCAGAGCAGCCTGTATTTCTCCTGAAGTTACCTGTGGGTTTTTCTTTGTATCCTGAACAATTCTTCTGGCAGTTGTGGCTGAAATCTTTCTTGGTCTACCTGACCTTGGCTTGGTATCAAGAGATCCCCGAATTTTCCACTTCTTAATAAGTGATTGAACAGTACTGACTGGCATTTTCAAGGCTTTGGATATCTTTTTATATCCTTTTCCATCTTTATAAAGTTCCATTACCTTGTTACGCAGGTCATTTGACAGTTCTTTTCTGCTCCCCATGGCTCAGTATCTAGCCTGCTCAGTGCATCCACATGAGAGCTAACAAACTCATTGACTATTTATACATAGACACTAATTGCAATTTTAAAAGCCACAGGTGTGGGAAATTAAACTTTAATTGCCATTTAAACCTGTGTGTGTCACCTTGTGTGTCTGTAACAAGGCCAAACATTCAAGGGTATGTAAACTTTTGATCAGGGCCATTTGGGTGATTTCTGTTATCATTATGATTTAAAAAGGAGCCAAACAACTATGTGATGATAAATGGCTTCATATGATCACTATCCTTAAACAAAAGACAGTTTTTTTTCATGATCAGTCCTATTTTAAAAATCAATGCCAAAATTTCACAATTTCTGCCAGGGTATGCAAACTTTTGAGCACAACTGTAGTTTACAGTGAGTGGTAGTCCGGGACAATATTTAATTAAAATTAAGCCAAATATGCAGAGCGGTACCAACTGTTATTCTGGCTAAAAGGATTGAGGCAGTACAGAAGACGGCACGGGTTGGCCAATCAGATGAAAGGGGCGTTGCAGTGGCGCCCAATTATGCCAATCTAATATTGTTTTTATTTTTAACAGTAAACAAAAAAAGACAATTTTAAATTAATTCTCATTTTCCATTTCTTAAACAAAAATAAAAACTTCAAAAAAAAAAAACAAGCTGTTTTTCCCACATGGAAGGTCTCCCTCCATTTTTTAACCTGCTACTACTGGCGCCAAAAGGGGATTCATGGGAAAACCAGGTCTCATTAATATTCATAAACTCATTACCATAGCTATTTTTACCTGTTACAATTGTATTTCTAGATATCGATAATAATATTTTTAATAGTTAAAATCATATTTAAGATATCAGTAATTCACTAGTTGCAAAGGCTATTTTAGATATCATGGCAATAATTTTTACTAGTAGAGCTCCCTTTCCTGATATCAATAATGATATTGTTACTAGTAAAATTTTCATCAACAATTGAATTACAACTAGTGAAAATGGTAATTTTTTATATCAGTAAATTAATTTCAACATGTTACATTTGGTATTTCTGATATCTGGAAATTAATTTTAGATATCAGTAATGTGGAGCGTAATTAATGATATCTAAAAAGACTTTCTTACTAGTACAATTACATTACAGATTTCAGAAATGAAAATAGTCACTAGTGAAAACTGAATTACTGAATTACTACATTTTTATTAGTTGAAATTCAGTTGTTGATATCAAAAATTGCCATTTTCACTTGTAGAAATTACATTATTGATATCAAAAATTATATTTTTACTAGTAAGAAAATTATTGTTGATATGTGAAATTGGAATTTCAGCTTGTAAGAAACTAATTTTTTATATCAATAATTGCGTTTTGAATAGGAGTAAATAACAAATCTGTGTGAAATGTTACTAGTGAAAATTTAATTATAGATATAAAAAATTTGGAGTTTTACTAGTTGGAATCCCATTTTTGATATCAAGAATGTGATTTCTGCAAGTGATGATGAAATGTTTTTTATCAAGAATTCACATTTTTATTAGTGGAAATATAATTACTGATATCAACAATTGCCATTTCCACTAGTAAAAATGTCATTCTAACTAGTGAAAATGTAATTGTTGATATCAACAATTCATATCCTGCGAATTAATACAATTCGGCTTGCAACAGTATCAGAGATCATTGTGAAATTCAACTAGTGAAAATTAAATCACAGATATCAAGAATTATGATTTTTACAAGTTGAAATTCCATTTTTGATATGAAAAATTTGATTTCTGCGAGTAATGATGTCAATTCATGTTTTTACTAGTGGAAGTGTAATTATTGATATCAGCAATTGGCATTTCTACTAGTGAAAATTACATTCTTGATATCAAGAATTAGAATTTTAACTCTTGAAAATGTAATTGTTGATATCAACAATTTATATCCTGTGAGTGAATAAAAGCTAAAACGGCTTGCCCTATCACTGTGTCAAGTTAAACGTAGTGTAATACTTCGAAAAACATGTCTTGAGATCCCTAAATTCGGATTTGCACTCCGTCAAGCTGTGTTTTGAACACAAGAACATGTTCTTATCTTGTGTTGTTTGTAAGTGTGGTTTGTTCTTTGTATAAACTGCGTGTTGCCTATACAGCTGGAGTTTCACTTACTGCCCCCTGGAGAAAACAGGTGGTACTTCAAGATTGAATTGCTCAAGAATATTCCTTACTGTGGTCTGGGGACATGATTAATTGTGTTAATTTTATAACACGTTATTTTTTTATATAACTAATCACACTGAATTAATGCATTAAATCGACAGCCCTACTGGAAATTAAATAAAACTACACCAGACTGAAAATTACAAAATTAAATATTGCTATATTAATTTCTTCTGAAAGAGATTGCAGTTAAAAAGTAAACTTGTGCATAGATTTTGAGCCCTAAACACACATTTTGTTGCATTATAAATGAACACTTGAGTGATTTAGTGTTTTAAGTGATTTTAATTTTGAAATTGCTGAAAATGTACTCTTTAATGGTTTACCAGATCAGAAATAGGGCCATAATTTTAAGAAATCATTAAAGAGTGGGGCTGAGGAGGTCCTGGATAGCTCAGCAAGTAGAGACGCTGACTAACACACCTGGAGTCAGGGCGTGCTGAGTGACTCCAGTCAGGCTTCCTAAGCAACCAATTGGTCCGGTTGCTAGGGAGGGTAGAGTCACGTTGGGTTAACCTCCTCGTGGTCGCTATAATGTGGTTCTCGCTCTCGGTGGGGCACGTGGTGAGTTGTGCGTGGATGCTGTGGAGAATAGTGTGAAGCCTTCACACGTGCTAGGTCTCCACGGTAACGCGCTCAACAAGCCACGTGATAAGATTGACGGTCTCAGATGCGGAGGCAACTGAGATTCGTCCTCCGCCACCCGAATAGAGGCGAGTCACTACGCCACCATGAGGACTTAGAGCGCATTGAGAACTGGGCATTCCAAATTGGGGAGAAAAGGGGAGGAACCCCCCCTCCCCCCCAAAAAAAAGAAACCATTAAAGAGTACATTTTCAATGCAACAAAATCATGTTTCCATCCAACTTATGAATTTAATTTATGCAAAACATTTGAATATAGCAAAAACAATGTGAATAAAGTAACGTTTTCATCCCATGTGTTCAAGAGAACAAAACGTCACTTTTGGGGAATTCGGCGGAAAATAGAAATGAAAAAGGAATTTGAAGCCACTGTGGCTCTTTTATTAAATGTAATGAATTATTTGCCATTTGGAGCATGCAGACAAAACGCTCTGACAAACTTCATGCCTTTTTATCGAACAAAAAAATGTATCCACCTCAAACAAGCGTACAGGTTTTTTACTTTATATGCATGTTGGTGTTTCCATCCAGCAGTTTTTATGCAATATCCCAAAAATGTGCATACAAATTTGTGGATGGAAGCCCAGCTACAGACAGATGTGGTTGTTTATGCAGTTGTAAGGCAGTAGACTGTTGGGAATAATGTATGTGGTTTTCTCTATACAGGAATTCATGGATTACAGAAAAGAGAGAGGAAAGATGCTCCTCTCCCGCAGAAATCAGCTGCTGCTGGAGTTCAGTTTCTGGAATGAACCGGTTCCCAGAGACGGACCCAACATATATGAGCTGCGCTCCTACCAGCTCAGAGTGAGTGTCTGCATTTTAACTGTATGATTTCTCATGTTTCTTCAAATTTCAGGCCATTGGTAAACCAACCATGCAATCAAACAGCCACTTGGTTAGCATCTTTTCTCTGTCTTCTGTATGGGTTTCAAGCTATTGTTGGTGTTGTCGTAGTTTGGATCTCCTAGTGCAGTCATCCATCTGTATGACTAAAGTAGAGGAATATGAAATTGATGGGCTTTGTTAATACATTTTTTTCATTCACCAGCAGCTAAGATTTACAGTTGTTGCTTTTTGTGTTTTCTTGCAGCCTGGGACCATGATTGAATGGGGCAATTATTGGTAAGATTTGTGACCTGTTGTTATTACATACATCTAAAGAATCCATTTTTAGATGTATCCAGGAACATTTGTCATGTGACTCATCACTTGTCAGTGACAGCAGATACATTTTTTTTTTTTTTTTTAAACAATCACACTTTTAAGAGTCCCCCCAAAACAAACTGTCCGTGAAAAAAACATCTACAGTGATATAATGAAACACTATAATTTGGTTGGACATATAAAAACACATGGCCGTCAAGGGAGAAAAATGCTTTTTGCCATTATAATGGTGTTGTTATAGCATCTACCATTCCTAACCCTCTGGGTATGAGCAGCCCTTAATAATTTAGAAACATAACAGTTTTTAAAGACTTTTTGCTTAACAAATTCTAATGTCAGTATAACTAACTGATGATTAGAATTGTTCCTCAGGGCTCGAGCGATTGGCTACCGGCAGCACAACCGTGAGGCTGTTGGCGGGTTCTTCTCTCAGATTGGAAGCCTCTATATGGTGCATCACCTCTGGGGTAAGAGTGTCAACACATTACAAGTACTTAGTAGGAAACTGTTTAACCAAAGGGAAAAGACTTCATCGGTTTGTTGTAGTATCCTGATTTCATCAATAATCAAGTGTCAGAATCATTAGATGGTGGGAAAATGTAACTGGCTGGCTTTGATAAATGTGGCTCTATGTATTACATACACTATATGGCCAGAAGTGTCTGAACACCGGAAGATCACACCCATATGTGTTTGTCGAACATTTCATTTCTTCCACATTCTGGTTGTGCTTTTTTACTAGATGTTGAACATAGCTGCAGGGATTTGCTCCCATCCAAACTCATGAATGTTGGGTGATTTGGTGTGACTTGCATTCGACATTTTCATGTTCACTGGGTTTTGCAAAGACCCTTAGAGGACAGGGAGGGAATTTCTTTTCGGGATAGTTTTGCATTCCGTCACAATATTTTTTGTGTTCCCTTGAAATAAGTTGTGTGATCTTGAAATAAGTTTTGTGATTCCACTGAATAAGTTTTGTGTTCCCTCGCAATAAAATTTGTGCCCTTGTATTAAGTTTTGTGTTTCTTAGCAATAAGTTTTGCATTCCCTCACAATTCGTTGTGTTCCCACGCAATTAGCTGTGCTCCCTCGCAATACGTTTTGTGTTCCATCCCAATATAATTTGTACCCTCACAATATGTTTTGTGTTATCTTGCAATAAAATTTTTGTTCACTTGTAATAAGTTTTGGTTTCTTAGCAACATGTTTTGTGTTCCTTCACAATAAGTTTTGCATTCTCTCACAATGTGTGTTGTGTTCTTTAGAAATAAGTTTTGTTCCCTCATAAGTTTTGTGCTGCCTTGCAAAACGTTTTGTGTACCCTCGCAATACATTTTGTTTTCACTCGCAAAAAAACGTGTTCCCTTGCAATAAGTTGTGTTCCCTCACAATACAATTTGTTCCCTTGCATTAAGTTGTACTCCCTCGCAATAAAATTTGTGTTCCCTCACAATACGTTTTATTCCCTCTGTTGGAAACTCTCAGAGAAGACCAGGAGACTCGGGTAATGCTTCAGTAGGATTCTTTGTTGTAAAAGATCATGAGCGTCAGTCTATACATCAGAAGGTGCTGTCTCGCGCTGCAGTCATCAAGTCTAACTTAGGGAGGCAAACATTGTATTTTATAGGCATTCAGGGGGCAGTATTTCCAGGTGTTTACAAAGCATTCAGGATAAACCAGAGCATCCAATGGGTGAATAATCTGAATTCTACTAGCCCTAATATAATTAGCACAACTACATTACACAACTTCATTATCATAGAAATAAGGAAGGGTCCACACCTATATCAGTGCATTTACATTTGACTCAGACATTGATCAAATCATGAACCATGGCCACCAAGTCAAAGAATGGGACTGAGTAATCAAGAACCATCACAGGCAAAAAGAGGCTAGATCTAGTTAGCATGAGAAACATGTCTTCATTCACATATACTCTGTGCCAAGTGGAAAAACAATATGGCAATTGGGAGATAATCTCACAGTCACGATACCAAATACCTTAAAAGCCAAATACAGTGTACATCACCTTAGTTTTTCATGTGATGTTATATGAAAGACACTCAATAAGTTTTGAATTCTGTCCCAATACCTTCATCCAGTCAAACTATGATATTTATATATATATATATATATATATAACATAGCGCTTATGGTTGTGACCGTAAAGCTCTGTTTTGGTCTCGTCACTCCAAATTACAGTGTGCCAGAAGCTGTGAGGCGTGTCAAGTTGTTGTCGGGCATATTGTAACCGGCTTTTTTGTGGCATTAGTGCAGTAAAGGCTTCTTTCTGGCAACTCAACCATGCAGCTCATTTTTGTGCATGTATCGTCGTATTGTGCTCCTTGAAACAACCACACCGTCTTTTTCCAGAGCATCCTGTATTTCTCCTGAGGTTACCTGTGGGTTTTTCTTTGTATCTCGAACAATTCTTCTGGCAGTTGTGGCTGAAATCTTTCTTGGTCTACCTGACCTTGGCTTGGTATCAAGAGATTCCCGAATTTTCCACTTCTTAATAAGTGATTGAACAGTACTGACTGGCATTTTCAAGGCTTTGGATATCTTTTTATATCCTTTTCCATCTTTATAAAGTTCCATTACCTTGTTACGCAGGTCTTTTGACAGTTCTTTTCTGCTCCCCATGGCTCAGTATCTATCCTGCTCAGTGCATCCACATGAGAGCTAACAAACTCATTGACTATTTATACACAGACACTAATTGCAATTTAAAAAGACACAGGTGTGGGAAATTAACCTTTAATTGCCATTAAAACCTGTGTGTGTCACCTTGTGTGTCTGTAACAAGGCCAAACATTCAAGGGTATGTAAACTTTTGATCAGGGCCATTTGGGTGATTTCTGTTATCATTATGATTTAAAAAGGAGCCAAACAACTATGTGATGATAAATGGCTTCATATGATCACTATCCTTAAATAAAAGACAGTTTTTTTGCATGATCAGTCATATTTTCAAAATCAGTGCCAAAATTTCACAATTTCTGCCAGGGTATGCAAACTTTTGAGCACAACTGTATATGATTTTGAGGTGATTTGGTTTAGATCTTATTTAATTTGTCTGTTTATGGCAGCATACAAAGACCTGCAGTCCAGAGAGCATACGAGAAATGCTGCGTGGCAACAGGAGGGCTGGGATGAAGCCGTCTATTATACTGGTAAACACTTGTCATCATTCTGCCATCATCAAATACATTCAATACATTTAAAGTACATGGAAACCTTGCCTTTGAATCTCTTGTTGTGTTTTAAGTTCCCCTCATTCAGCACATGGAGTCCAGAATAATGATCCCGTTGAAGGCGTCACCACTGCAGTAATGAAGCCGACGACATCGTCACCGTTAAAGCTAGGGACCGGACCACGACATCGGACACTGCCGTGATCGGTTTCATTTTCATGATGCCAACCAAATTAATTTACAGAATGTTCGTTCTGATCTTAAAATTACCCAAAATTTGAACCAGCAAACTAAACTTAATTTGTGGCTATAACTGTTTTGTGTTGTGATATTTGTTTATTAATGATTTTTGTCTCTTCTGTATGCTTATCTAAAGTAAGATTTTATATAGTCACTATGGCAAGCCAAATTGACCTTTAATCATGTGCAGGATATATGACTTATTTCACTCTTGTTCAAAACAGAATTATAGATATCTATATTTTCTTACTAGTTGAAATGACAAATATACATATCAGCAATGTACTAGTAAAATATATTTAAAAAAAATTATCAATAGTTACATTAAGTGCAAATGTCCATTCCTATAATCAATCAATAATGAAATTACAACTAGTAAAAGTCTAATATCAGTAATATGGTTTTCACAAGTGGCAATCTTAATTTCAGATTCCTGTATTGTGATTGCAACCAGTAAGAATGCCTTTTAATATCCATAATTACTCTTCAAAATCCATTTCCAGATGTCTGATATACAGATGTTAAACTGAAAATAGCATTTTTGATATGAAGAATTGGTATTTCCATCAGTAATGAGTTACTTTTGATATTTAACTTTTAACTAGTGAAAACCTAATTACTAATATCAAAAAATTAGCTTTCTGATATTAGTCAGTAATACCATTACTGATTTGAAGTATTAGCATTTTAACTAGTGAAAATTGAATTGTAGTTTTCTATAATTCATAACCTGCACGAGATTAAATGTCAAAAGGGCTTGCCATATAGTCACAGCCTATTGGTAAGGTTTGAAAAACAAGCAAGTTTTAGTTGAAAGATCTGAAGGATATAAAAGTATTAAAATATATCTAATTGCCATAATATAAGAGTGCAACGTGTTATTTTTGCATCCTACAGTTCAGTAGACTATTCCTCTTGGATTTAACCTTTCAAATTTGCAAAATACGGCTTGGCTTTGTTGAATATTGTCAGAAAGCAAACGCACACTACTGAGAAAGCACTTTGAATGTGCTTGACGTTCACAGAGGCTAATTTATTCATATATATTTATTGCATATTTATTTGCTGTAAAAATAAATTGAGAGGAGAGAATTTCAGGTTTTAAAAACCAATTATGACAGCCAAATCTATGCTACATACTTAATGTACATTAAAAGATTCACCATACAAATGTACCATGTTTGTTAAGAAAAATATCCAAAAGATGCATTCAACCTCAGTATTTGTTTTGTATTTCTAATGCATCACTTTCTAAGTAGAAAATGTCTGCTTTTGAAATGCCATTTGATTTATTTTTTTGTCTTGTGTATTGTTTCAGGTTTATCCTGATTTGATCAGACTTGTATCTTACTAACTGATTTTGATTGTTTTCTCTGTGATTGTGACATGTCCCATTTACTGTCCACTTCTGCCTTGCAGAAGTAACTGACTAAAGGGCATTTGACAGCACAATATCTTTAAAACAAAATAAAAAAAAAAACTAACTATTCAATAAATCATGAATGATACATTCTGTTACATATATTTTGTCATTAAGGGTGACTTATGAAACCTGCCAAGAAAACTGTCATATTGTTTGCATAAAGAAAATGAAGCCTACACTTAGAACCATTGTGACATTATTTTCAGGACACCTAAACACATTTTACTCCCCAACTCTCATTACTGTAACACGTCTGGATGTTTTACTTTTACTACCCATTGTTTTCAATAGGACTACTAATAACCGTAACACAGTCATGTTTTGCTGTATTACTATAAAAATAAAAAAAGATGTTATTGTACAATTATTTCTTTAAATCAGCAAAAATGAAAGGCAGTAACAAGGCAGAACTACTACGATGTATACTTTATGATTTACATAGTTTTTTTTTTTCATGTTGCGGTAATGACAACATTATAATTACCATCTTTTTTTCGCATTGCAGTAATTAGGGGCTAAAATTTGCCAAACTGTCATGAAAATAATGTCACAAAACATAATTTACTTTCTATATACACAGGTATAATTTTTTATTCTAATTCCTTTAGATTTTGTAGTAAAATATGACCAGGACAGGTTTCATGAGAATCATGCATAAAATTCATACAATAAAAAGTAAAATAATCACACAACACCTGTTAATTAAAATGTTTATAACAATATTATCTGTGACAATATTACAATTTTATGCACAAATATGCATACTGCACCTATAAGAAAAACATTAGTTTTTAAATAATTATCAAGAAATTCTGTTTCTATCAAAGCCTCACACTCCAAATGTTAAGGTCATTACAGTTAAAATCAGAACCGTACAGTACAATGTTGCATTAGAAACAAAAAATAAACAAAGCAAACTGACTTGTTATCTGTGGTTTAGTGTTACTTGCGCAGTACGCTTTATGTAAACAACAGCATATTTAAAACACAAACAAAAAAAAATGTGCATTATGTAAAACTTGTAAAGGCACAATGCTAGTACCATAGATCAAGGATGCTATGCTCTTTTATGTTCACATCAGAATAGCAGCCGTCATTGTTAAATCTTCTCAAGTTCTTCTAGCACCTCCTCAAAACTTGTGACGTACCATGAGGACTTCTCCTTCACCTGCTGCCGCACGACGTTTCCACCGAATCCAATGAATGCACTCTGAAAATACGATGTATTAAATGAACTAAATATTTTCTCACTTTTTTCCCTTGTTCATCAAACCTTCTGAAGAATCCCAACAAGATCCCTGTCTGATCTTAATGGGAAAGTGATACAACATTCACTCTGAAGGGTGCAGCGCATGCAGACTATATTTATAAATTGCAGCCTTTTGCAATTCACAAATCTATCAAGAGACTTTGATGATAATTCACAAGTCGTGTGGACTATTTTAATGGTGTTTTATGTCATTTTTGGACCTTGACACTAACAACCATGACTAATACAGTATAGGATTTGGATCTGGCTTGTTAGACTGATACCCAATCTGTATATCGGATCGACGCATCCCTACCTGCTGTTCCACAATGCTTCTAACTTATTTGAAGGTATCATGAGGAGTACTCACAGCAGGTGGACAGGCCTCAAGATCAGTAGCTCCGTCTCCAATCATCACCACACAGTCAAAGCCGTACTGTTCCTTCAGCATACTGATGACTTTCCCTTTCCCACCCGACTCCGCTGTGGGCTGAGACTCATCGAAACCTGCGTATTCCCCTGACGCACACAAACACACAACAACACATGAGCCACAGCCTATTGTAAACAATCTGATGAGCTCACAGAGCAGTTAGGGCTGCCCCCGACCAAAGATTTTCCTAGTCGACTTGTATTTGTTAGTTTAAGCCATTAGTCGACTAGTTGTCGCACGTTTATGATATTCATCTAATTACTTAAATATATATACAGTATGTTGGAGGGCATCAGAAAATGGTTTGAGTTCCAGGGCTGAGAAAGAATGTTATAAGTAATATTGCTAACACCATTCTACATTACAGAGAAATACTAAACCGTAATAATGAGCCTTTAAAATATCGATTTTACAAGCGCATGTATGAAGCGAGCCACAGCGACACCGGCAAAAGCGGTAATGATTCTGAATGTGTCGGAAAACCAGCAAGGAGACTGTCTGAACATTGTTAATTTATAGAGAGAAATGCACATTAGGACTGTGCCGACAGACGATGATCTCGGGGATCGACGATGGTCAGAGTGATCACCAATAGCTGATGCCTTTGACCATGTCAAGATGATATTTGGCTCGTTTTCCCATTAATGTATTAAATTATTATTAGGCTATTCAAATTAATATTACAAATAATTTGCCCGTAGACACACAGACACGCGCTTGAAGAAACACTTTATTATATTATTAAGAACAGATGACAGAAAAGCCGTCTATGCGCGTGTATGTTTGTACTGCGCCGTGCAGTCTCGTGAAACACGCTTGTGAACGGTTCTCACTCTCTTTGTTTGTCTTCTGAATTTTTTTTTGCAAGAACGTCTATGAGTGCTGCAAATGACCTCAGGAGGTGTTTTGAGTTCAGTTCACTTTATTTCCACAGAGCAGTTCATTGTGAACGCAACTCTGCAGCTTATTTATCTGTGATTAAAACATAAAATACAAAAACACGTTCACCTCCAACCATGATTTATATTTCAGTGATTATTATCACCATTATAATTATGTTTACATTTAGAATTGTTTTTATGTCTTCATTTGTGTAATTTACACAAATTTCTCTACCGACCGGTGCACAGATGAAGTAGGTTCTTTGCCAAAGAGATGTTGCCCTTCACAACTGTTGTAAAGCCATCTTTCAAAAAGTTGAACACCACACATTTTAATTGCACTTAATTTTTTTCCAGTTTCATTTGAATTTCTAGTTAAAATAAAGTTCAAAGTTTGAAATCAAGGTGTCTTGCTTTATTGTGTAGGCTTAACCCTAAACCTGCTTAACGCAAATTATCCCATAGTACAACCTAGTGTCCAACCAGCGGTAATACCGGTGTTCGTCGGTTTGAACCACTTCCTGTGGGTTTTTTTTGTCTGCGACCAACAGACCAATCAAAACTTAGTCATCCAAGACTCTTCTCATCGATTAACATTTGGTCGACTATTAGGGGGCAGCCCTACAGAGCAGGTCTTACCATTAAAGTAAAACTTCAAGCGGTTTGCATAGACGTGGTGCAGAGGAATGTTGAGCTGCGACGCCACGTGTTCAACAATACAGCGGAAGCCGCCTGAGATGAGGAACACCTTCACGTTACGCTGATAAAGCTTCTCAACAAGCTCCCTTGAGGAGAGAACAGATCACCAATGGGAAGTGAAGACTAGCAAAGGCAAGCCTTTTTGACATTTAATCATGCACAGTATATGAATCAGAGATATCTATAATTCAGTTTTCAATAGGTAAAATGCCTATTCTTGATATCAAAAATGGAATTACTACTAGTGAAAATGCTAACTTTTGATACCAGTAATTAGGTTTACACTTTACTGTGCAGCACTGTATTTGACAATAATATTAAAATAAAAACAAAAAACTTCAATTTTGGGTTTTGGATTGTGCTGTGAAGATCAGTATAGACCAGTGTTTCCCAACCTTTTTTTGCCACGGCACACTTTTTACGACTAAAAAATTCTGCAGCACACCACTATCCCACATAGGCTAACCATCGTCAATATTTTTCCTTTCAAGAACTTGTCCATGTTTTCTGTCCGTCTTAGTAGCAGGTTTACTTGTAATGTTTGAAATTCGGCTAAGCAAAAAACAAAAAAACAAGTCACATAGGTAGGCTATGCTGTGTGAGGTCACAGGTGGCAAGAGCACTAAATGGGTAATGAAAAAACAACAAATTTGCTTCTTTTCTAATTTGTAGATTTGTTCTTGCAATGCCACAACAAATTACAGGGATGCAAACTCATGAGGGGTGAAAAAGGTAAGAATCACTGGTCCACGAAATGTTTTTCTGGGGATATTTTTTTTTTCTTTTTTAAGAATAAGCTAAAAGCACCAATTCCAGCTATTTTAGTGATTCAAGTTTACATTTGTGCAGAATTAGCTGCAAAATAAAGAGTATTTTGGTGAGGCTTGCTTCTGTTTCACAAATTTGTTACATTTTATTAACTGATTAGTTCAGTGACCCCTTCTGGAAATGTCACTAGCACGTCTTATGTGCTATGAGTGAGTCAGCGAATCATTTTGAGTCGTTCATGACTGAAATCTACCAAGAGACTTTATAGTGTTTAAGCATATCTATAGTCTTCCTTCGGTCTGAGCACTATTTTTCATCCAAAAAGACAACAATAATAGTCTAATAATAGTGAGTTTCAATAACGTCCTTCTCCTTTATTAAAACTTGCGTGTCTACAAATCTACTGACTTCAGTATAAGAATTAGAAACACAAAGCAGATCTATGGTATCATTTTCCTACAGTAGCCTATTTAAACAGCTGACCATGACTTTTATCAGAAAAGTCCACAGTAATAGACAAATAATAATAATTTTGAGTTTCAATAATGTTCTTTTGTCATTGTAAAGCACATCTCACATGAGTTGAGTTGAGTCGAGGCGTCAATGCTCCGTTCAACACCAGCGTCAAGCGCCGCATTGCCCTCCACATGACAAGAGTTGCAGAAAGAGTTACAGAGGGGCGATTTTACGAGTTTGTCACGTAAAAAAGCGGGAGGTGTGCACAATAAACATTGAAAACATGTATTTGGAAGAGAGAAAAAAAGCTTGCAGTTGCTTTGATAGCAGAAAGTAATAAAAAGACTTGTTTATGTTTAGGTCTAAGCGTTTTCTCGGTGAATTTAAATGAGTTCAGTAACTGGGGTCTCTGATATACGTAAACAATAAGGTAATATTTAATTAAAAGAAATTATGAGACATTCAATGTCTCCACAAATTTGGACAGTTTTTAAATATTTCTTGTTGCTTAGTACTCTCAAAGACATTATTGGTGAAGCAAAAACGTGTGTGTGAAAAACACTTTGGTGTAAAGTGGCGTCACTTCATAGACTTCAATGTATTCTGCAGTGTTGACGCGAGTCATGTGAAAGACCCTTAACGCGTATAAATATCAGTCACTTTTGCACATTAATCATTGCTCTTCACAATCAGAAGTGACGGATTATGGTTTCAAAATGACGAATTTCTCCAAAATGTGAGGGGTTTGGATCCATGAAATTATTATTTTTTTCATGCATTTATTTATTTTGTGGAATTGATAATTTTCCACGGCACACCTGACACTAGTGTTCCGCGGCACAGTGGTTGGGAAACACTAGACGTTCTTCATTTAATAAAAAGTCATGCAATGGTATGTTGAAAAGGAATTGTTCTGTTTTCATTTGCTTATAACTATGAATTCAGAGAAAATAAAATGGAAAACTTGGGATTTGGGAAAAAAAAAAAAAAAAATCAAACAGATTTCAAAAGTCCTAGAATGGTATTTCTGCGAGTAATGACGTCATTTTACATTTTAATTTAGAATTAATGTTTTTACTAGTGACATATAATTACTGATATAAAACAAATTAGCACTTTCTGTTTTCTTTCTATCCATTATTCTCTCTCCCTCTTTTTTCTCTCACTTTCCTCTATTTGATCTATTATTCATTTTTTCTTTCCTCTTTCTTTCCTCTGTTTTCTCTATCTATATATTATTCTCTCTTTTTCTTGCCTTTTCTTTCTTACCTCTATTTTCTCTATGTATTATTCTTTCTTTTAGCCCTCTATCTTATCTATTATTCTCTTTTTCTTTCATTTATTTTATCAATCTATTATTCCCTCTTTTTTCTTTCATTTATTTTAGCTATCAGTTATTCTCTCTTTTTCTTAATTTTTTTCCCTCTATTTCATCTATCATTTTTCCTATCTATCCATCTTAAACTTTCAGGCCAGGTTT
The DNA here is from genome assembly GCF_019703515.2 of Myxocyprinus asiaticus. Taxonomy (NCBI): domain Eukaryota; kingdom Metazoa; phylum Chordata; class Actinopteri; order Cypriniformes; family Catostomidae; genus Myxocyprinus; species Myxocyprinus asiaticus. The sequence continues at coordinate 2,950,350 of NC_059374.1, forward strand.
TGCCAAGCCAACATCAAAGTTTGTTTTGACAAACTTGATCTATCTAGTTATATAATCACTGATATAATAAATGAGCATTTTCACTGGTAGTAATTCCAATGCTGAAATGAAAATGTAGTTGATTGTTGATACCTATAATTCATATCCTGCATGTGATTAAATCTCAAAAGGGCTTTATGTTAAGACCACTACAGAGTGGTCCAGACTAGTAAACCACTGTAAAGTAGACTCCAGTAGTACAAAGCAAACAAAAGAAAACATGTATTCACGTGTTCACTTGTAAATAAAGGCAGCATTGTTATAGTTGTCTACACAAGATGAACAGCAACTTACTTAATCCCTGGCGTGAGCTGAGGGGGGTGATCAGTTATCAGTTTGTTGACCTGTTCCCTTGAGCACTTTATAGTGGACAGGCGCTCGCTCAGAGCTGTTTTAAATGAGACAGATCCCCCCATGGCCTTACGGGTCCTGAGGACAACATACAACATTTTCACATATGGATTTGAACACTTAAAAACAGACAGATATATCAGACAGACTTTAAGTATTGATTTCGATTGTTACATTTCAGTGACCGCGTCACCGACGCCGCAGAATTTGGCGAGCTCGTCGATGCCCTCCTCGCGGATCACGGTGCTGTCGACATCGAAACACACCGCTTCCGCGCGGCGGAACAGCTCTTTAGTTTGAGCGACGGTTGCCATGGTGAACACTGAGAGACCGGAAGCAGCGCTCGTGAAGTTCCTTCAGTAGAAAATTGAAGTGTCGCGTCACGCTCATCAGCACGAGACCTGAACATGTAACACAAAGTCAGCAGCGCTCTGACAACACAATATTACCAAAGACGAGGGTGCATGTTTAGTATGAGACCTCCCGACATTTGCACAACACCAGCTAAACTCAGGCAGTGATGCGTTACATTCATGCATCATTTAACACTGGGTTATTGCATCACCCTCACCGGGTTTTAAGCGCCCTGCTCACAAAATGTACCTGACAACATTAACAAACATTTGTTTTTTAATTTTAAAATAAATAATTCAGAATTCTGTTACTACTCGCTTATTTTCAGTAATTATAATTATACATACATATACAATATTCGGCAGGTTTGAATGTTGTGGCTTCTTTGCTGTTATACGGTTATTAATTCCTCTTACCTTAATCCACAAGCGAATAAAATATACTTTTAGATAACGTTGTAAGATATCTCTTCAACGACGCGTTGGTGTTAATGTCCGATATGCAGGGACGCCGCAGTTTCACTGGTTTAATCTCTCATCTCGCCATTCACTGCCAGAGCCAATCAGATGGCAGTTTCAGACTACTCTGATTGGTCAGAAGTTTTAGAGAATTTTTAGAAGAGACGGGTCACTTCTATTGAAATTAACGAGAGAAATTGGATCGCTCAAAAGAGGAAGAAAGGAAGTCCCGCCTCACAGGTAAAAGAGCCAATCACCTTTTAGATACAGACATCACCTGTCAATCAACTCTGAAACGCGCATGCGCTTTAGTTGTATAAACCGGGAAAATTGCGTTTTGTTTTTTAGCGTAATATGAGGCCAAGAAACACAATTTATGATTGCAATGTTGTTAGGTTTAATTGCTGATTTGAAATATGTTCTTTGATCGTAATCTTGACCAACCGTTTTTGAGATTTTGGTCTTTCTCCATTCTGGTAGATAGGAGCTGCACTGGCATGACTGGAAATATTTCATCTCAAGCATGCTCCTCATTGACACTTTTGTCCACTTGGTTAACAAGTATACTAACTTTTGAAAACACTTTATTAGGGGCAAAATTGTTTCTGTATGTTCTGTATGCTTTGGGTGAGAATGGCACAGCCTGCTGTCATACTACTCTTAATACAGTAGAAATGGTCAGATTATACTGTACCACCTTATTTTTCAGAGAAACTAGGGCGCCGCCATTATCAACCTTGAATGTGGACCACTTCCGGTATAAGCCGCTTCCAGCTATTTTAGCTATACAAAGATACTACATTATGCTGTTTTATATTACAAACTGGCAATATATGTTGTCATATTATTATCATTAATTATGATTTTCATAAACTCAATGGTTTTGAGCGCATATAGTTTTACCGTTTATCACATTTTGCCATCGTTTGACTCTGGCATGCATCAATTTAAAAAAGTTACTCAGAGGTCCTTAGAGGACAAAAATGTCCGTGTCAAAAAACTGCCATAATAATATTATATATTAATATTATTTTCCACTTTCAATGAGTTAATTTTTTTTAACCAACATCAATCCTGATCATAACTACCAAATATTCATTTATTTTCAGGATTTTAACCCTTTAAATGCCAGTTTGTTTATATAATGCCACTGTTGTTTTTTTATGAAAACACACACACACCCACAAAAAAAAAAAAAAAATTTATATATTAAATGCTAAAAAAATTTTTTTTAATTATTTTTAATTATTTTTGTGGGGATTATCACAGTCTGGGATATGTCAATGATTAGCATCAACATTGATTTTGATGCATTATTATTTTTTGTGCAGTGTAAGATTAAAAAAAACAAACAAAAAAAAACACACCCACACAATTTTATCTGCATCATTTATTCAATTGTCCTGCAGTGCTCTATATTACAGCGAACAGAAAATAGGAAAAAAGCATGTATTTGCTCCATAAGGTAAACATGAGAAAAATGGTGCCATCTGGTGGATAATATTAAAAATGTAAATTTTGAAGCCAGGGCTCCGGAATGAAAGCATAATATCATAGAATTCATGATTTTATGCTTTAATGGCACTGGGATCAAATATTGCAGTTTTAATGGGTTTCAATGGGGACATTTTTGTAACGAAGGTCCAGAGTGTAACTATTTTGTGTGCACAGTGTATTATAGATGTATTATAGGAACTGAGGTTGAAATATCAAAATTCCCCCCAAAATACACACCGTTGGCGACATTTCTACATATATTACCCCTAAACCTAACCCTCACAAAAAACTTTCTGCATTTTTACATTTAAAAAAAAAAAAACATAGTTTAGTATGTTTTTTAAGCAATTTGAATTATGGGGACACTAGAAATTTCCTCATAAACCACATTTATAGCACAATACCCTTGTAATTACCAGTTTGTAACCTAAAAAAATGTCTTTGTAAACCACTCAAACCCGCACGCACACACACACACACACAGAACTGACAAAACAGATGTTACAAACATAACAAAAAACTATATCAAAGGAAAAACTGCCTAAAGGGAGAGCAAGAGCAAAACTTCAAGCATACATAGTCTGAGTTAGGGTTGAAGGAAGAAAAGTCCACATTTTTCTCTCCGCAGTCTGATCTGATAATAATCACACATTAACATTCAGCAGTTCATGATATAGACCAGTTCTTTCCGAGTCTGCTCGACATAACAGGCCATAAGCTGGAAATCGAGCGAGCTCACAGGGTCCTGGCTCGGAGGTCCATGTAGGGAGGACAGGCCCCGATCAGTTCTGGCCAAACAGAATACATTTTATTCAAAAACATTGTATACGGGGGAGTCATGTGATTCCATGCGAGGTGTGAATGGCAAGCTTTGTGCACTTTGCTAGTTTTTTCTCTCCCCTTTTCTCCCTAATTTGGAATTCCCAATGCGCTCTATGTCCTCGTAGTGGCGTAGTGACTCGCCTCAATCTGGGTAGCGGGGGACGAATCTTAGTTGCCTCCGCGTCTGAGACCGTCAATCCACGTATCTTATCACGTGGCTTGCTGAGCGCATTACCGTGGAGACGTAGCGCATGTGGAGGCTTCACGCTATTCTCCACGGCATCCATGCACAACTCACCACGCGCCCCACCGAGAGTGAGAACCACACATTATATCAACCACAAGGAGGTTACCCCATGTGACTCTATTCTCTCTAGCAACCGGGCCAATTTGGTTGCTTAGGAGACCTGGCTGGAGTCGAACTCGCGACCCCAGGAGTGGTAGTTCACTTTGCTAGTTTTAACACTTTTAATGTCATAAACCGGTGAGATTCTATACACTCTGTTCCATGACTGTTGTCAAATAATTCAAAATCCTCGGGCTCTGGAGACATGAAAAGACACTTACGTGCTCAAGCTGATACCCCAGACAGGGCCACAGATCTGGGACTCAATTTAGACAATGCAGCGGGAGAAATTCAGCGGCAACTGTCCAGTATGTCGGTGATGCTGACAAAGGTCGTGGCGGACTTGGAGGATAGAATAGAATTGCGAATAGATACTAAGGATGGCCGCAAAGTATTTACATGCCCACAACAAGCGATGTCTTTCATTACGTCACTAGAATGAGTAAGCCATGGTGTGATTCTCACATTGCTCCCGAGTGAGCTTGACTCGCTGAACATTCACTTGTCTGTCCGAGGAAGCTGGGCGGCTTTTTTTTTTTTCTTCTTTTTTTGCTGGTTCCACCTAGCGGCTGGAGTTTGTTTTGTGGAATAACACTCCTTCGGAACAGTTGTGGAAGTATCTGCTCGTTCTTTGTGCTTATGCCTCCTATTGGATAGATTTTGTTTTGTGGAATATTTTTTTGCAGGACATTGGAAGGATTAGGTCATCTGCTGCACTCTTGAAACAGCCAGTTCACTGAACATTTGTTTGACTGCCTGAGAAAACGGAATTAAAAAAAAATTTTTTTTTATTAATATTTGTGTGTGTGTGTGTGTGTGTGTGTTGGTTCCGCTAGAGGCTGGAGCTTGTTTTGGGGAGGAACACACCTTCAGGACAGTTATGTGGATGAATCTACACATTCTTTGTGTTTATTCTGCCTATTGACTGGAGTTTGTTTTATAGATTATCTTCTCTTATGTAATTCTGTCTCACAAAATTTTTACAATTTGCACCAGATTTGAGCAATCCGATGGCAAAGTTGTCGCGGGGAGTCTCGTAGGTGTACATGGACTGTTTGAAGTTAGAGTGATGGATGCCGGTTGGCACTGTCATGCGCATGTTTTTCTTTTTTCTGTTTGTTTTGTTCGGGGTTTGTTTGTTGCACTAATGTTGGAATGTGGTCTTTATAATGTGTTTTCTAATATGTCAAATGTTAATATGAGTGGAATATCTCTCTCCACGTGGAATGTGAATGGGTTGGGGCACCCCATAAAAAAAGGAAGATTCTTTTCTTAAACGTAAGAAATATGATATAGTGTTTCTTCAAGAAACGCATCTTTCCCCGCAGGAAGCTGAAAAATTTGGGAAGATATGGGGTGTGCATGTTTTCTTTAGTGCTGGCTCGAGTAAAAGCAGGGGAGTCATTACATTGATAAGTAAACATCTACAATTCAAATGTCTCAAACAGAGTAAAGATAAATTAGGAAGGGTCATTATTGTTTTAGCTGAAATTCAGGGGCAAAGGTTGATTTTTGCTAATATTTATCCACCTAATGTCAATGATCAGGGCTTTATTATAGATCTTGAAGGGATGTTGCAAGCCGCTGGCACCCCTCATGATATAATATTGGGAGGAGACTTTAATCTTTTGATGGACTCAGTCCTTGATCATAGTGAAGCAAAAGTGTGTAAGCCCCCTAGATCAACACTGACGCTTCACAGGATGTGTAAAAATCTTGGTCTTACAGATATTTGGAGACTTTTGAACACATCTGATGGGGACTATACTTTTTTTCATCAGTCTATAAGATTTATTCTAGAATAGATTTTTTTCTGATATCTAAGCCCCTCATTTCATCTGTTGTTGATTGCTCAACTGGAAATATCTTAGTCTCAGATAACACCCTGGTGCATTTAGAGGTGTTGCCACATATGGAGAAAAGGAAATCATATAGTTGCTGCTTTAATGTATCCCTTTTGCAAAATCCTGAATTCCAATAAATGTTAAAGGCTGAAATCAGTGTTTATATGGAGACCAACTGGTCCTCAGTATCCTCTGTGGGCATGGCTTGGGAGGCACTTAAGGCAGTTCTTAGGGGTCGGATCATACAGTATGCCTCATTCATCAAAAAATCTAAAGCACGAGAACTCGTGGAGTTGGAAGGGAATATAAAAAATGCAGAGGCAGAGCTGAAGCCCCGAAAGTCGTCTGATGTCCTCAGAGAATTGACCTGATTGAAATGCAGATATAATACTATTTTGTCATGGAAGGTGGAGTTTTGGTTTTCAGGGCAAGACAGTCATACTTTGAGGATAAAGCAGGGAAGCTTTTGGCTAGATATATAAAGCAGAGAGAGTCTTTTTCTACCATTCCCTCAGTGAAATGTGCTAGTGATGATATATTTACCTCGGCCATTGATACTAACTTATTGAGTAAAGTTATGATATCTCTTATACATATAGATCAGGTGGAGTTTATTCAGGGCCATAACTCTTCTGATAACTTTAGGTGTTTCATTAATGTCATGTGGGCAGTGGCGATTGATCAGACTCCGGTCGCTGCCATCTCACTTGATGCCATAAAAGTGTTTGATATGGTAGAATGGGATTATCTTTTTAAAATTTTGGAAATATACGGGTTCGGAAATACTTTTATTGAATGGATTAAGTTACTTTATAGACGTTACAAACAAATGGATTAATTTCAGATTATTTTACCCTGGATAGGGGCACCCAGCAGGGTTGCCCTCTTTCCCCATTATTGTTCTGTCTTGCCCTGGAACCATTAGCAGCTGCGATAAGAAAGGAGGATGATTTTCCAGGGGTGGTGGCGGGAGGTGTGGCGCATTAGCTTTTGCTTTACGCAGATGATATTTTATTGTTTGTCTCCGACCCTACTAGATCTATGCCTTGCCTCCACAGAATTATTAATTCCTTTTCTAAATTCTTGGGATAGAGAGTTAATTGGTCTAAATCCGAAGCTTTGTCTCTGACAGCATACTGCCCGATACCGGCTTTTCAGGCGGGCCCAAACAGGGCATTAAGTATTTGGGTATTTTATTCCCAGCAAATTTGTGTGATTTAGTTAGAGTAAATTTGAACCCTTTAATAAAAAGGTTTTCGAGCGATGTGGGCATGTGGGCTTCATTACATTTATCTATGATTGGGAATGTTAATGTTATTAAAATGAATTATTAAAATGCTACAATCTCTCTCTGTAGATGTCCCCCTCTCTTATTTCAAGCAATTTGATAGCATAGCGAAGTCCTTCTTTTGGAATGGTTAACGTCCCAGATTACATTTCAGGAAGCTGCATAGGCCGATTGACAAAGGTGGGCTGGGCCTACACAAGATTTTGTTTTATTATTATGCATTCGGTCTCAGACATTTGGCTCATTGGTCGCTTCCACCTGAGAGAGCCCCTCCCTGGTTTTGTATTGAACAGGAAGTTCTTGCCCCTATTTTGCCATTGCAAAGCCTTTCTATCAAACTAACCGGAGAAGTTAAGTTACACCCCGTTATCTCGCATTTGTACTCGGTATGGACAAAAGTGTCCATAGTGTTTAATTCGGACATTTATTTAAAGGTTGCCTTGAGCATATGGCTGAACCCAAAGTTATGTATTAAAAAGTCCCCCTTCTGCTGGTCAGAGTGGATTGTGAGGGAGGTTAATACACTCGGTGACCTATATGAGAGTGGAGTGTTGAGATCCTTTGATAATATGGTTAAACATTTTGGTATTCCCAGATCTCAGTTCTTTAGGTATTTACAGCTGTGGCACCTGCTTTGTACTATTTTTGGGAGTAGCATACACCCCTCTAAAACGGCAGACACTCAGGGAGTGGTGATTACTGCTTTTGAAAAAGGTCATGAGGCATCAGTGTATTACTCCCTGCTAATTCAGAGTCTGGGGGACGGAGCTATAACTTCCCTCAAGAGATTATGGGAGAAAGATTTAAACTTGGTATTGGAGGAGGGAGTGTGGGCTAGGATTCTAAAAAACTAGAGATGCAAGGATGCGCCTTATGCAATTTATGATTTTACATAGATTCTATTGGACTCCCTCTAGATTGTATAGGCTTGGTCTTAAAGACACACCCATCTGCTGGCGATGCAAATCAGAAGATGGGGACAGAACCCATGTTTTTTGGTGTTGTGTTAAGATCCAAGAATTTTGGTTGAGGGTTCAGAGTTTTATGTGTGACATATTGGTGCACTCAAATTTCATTGTGCCCCATACTCTGTATTTTAGGCGACGGGGCGGTCATTGATGTAGGGGATAAATTGTAATGAACTCAGACTGGAGATTGGGTTAGAATCCATTTTGCAGAAGAGTTTAATGAACAAATCCAAATCAGAAGTCTCAGATGTGGTCAGTATAACAGGCAGAGGTTGATAACAGGCAAACAATCCAATCAGACAAACAATATAGAAGGGGTAATCCAGGAATGTAATTCCAATAAACAGGCAGAAGATCATAACATGAGGCAAGACGAGAATACACTGGTAAAACGCTCGGTAAGGCAGGTGAACTGGCAATACTTCACAATGTGCGTATGGAAGCACATGGCTTTTAAAACTACAAACAGGAAGTAACTGTAGCAGGAACAGAGTGGAGTCAATATTCGGGAGAGGGCTCCCTCTGGTGGTGGGATGAATGAGTCTCTGGTTTTGGCCTTACAGAATCTTCCCTCTACGAACACCTCCCGGTGTTCTTCTCCTATGGCGTCCCTTTGGTCTAGGTGCTGGGTGATTGGGGTGTGTTAGATGGAACTTGTGGGTCAATGAGGGGTCTAAGATGTCTCTGGTGGCTACCCATGATCTCTCCTCTGGTCCATATCCCTCCCAGTCCACCAAATATTGCATCTGGCCCCTTCTCCTTCTTGAGTCTAGGATTTCTCTGACCAGGTATGCTGGAGCTCCATCAATCTCCAAAGGCAGTGGAAGTTCCATTTCCGTGGTTTCAGGGTCAGAAGCAGGGTGGACCGGTTTTAACAAAGATACATGAAAGGAAGGAGAGATACGGTAGTTAGCAGGAAGCTCCAGCATGTAAGTCACAGGATTAATTTGTCTTAGGATACGAAATGGACCTAAGTACCTGGGGCTGAGCTTCCTGCAGGGTAGCTGCAGTCGAAGATCCCTTGAAAACAACCAGACCTTCTGGCCTTGCTGGTAGTTGGGGTGGGGACCTCCCCTACGGTCAGCTTGAATTCGTTGAGCCCGGATGGCACATTGGAGCCTGATATGAGCGCTGTCCCACACCCTCTCACTTCTCCTGACACAATCATCCACTGCTGGTACCATTGACGGTTCACCTGTCCAAGGGAACCTGGGTGGTTGGTAGCCCAGAACACATTGGAAGGGAGTGAGTCCTGTGGAGGAATGGGTGAGGGAATTCTGGGCATACTCGGCCCATGGAAGAAAATAACTCATTATTTCCTGTTTACGGCTGCAGTACGATCTGAGATAGTGACCAGTCTTCTGATTGAGTCTCTCCACCTGTCCATTAGCCTGTGGGTGGTAGCCTGAGGTGAGACTGACTTTAATGTCTTGCTGTTTGCAGAATGCCTGCCATACTCGTGAAGTAAACTGGGGACCCGGTCTGACACAATGTCCTCTGGTATTCCGTAAACTCTGAAAACATGATGAAACAAGGTGTTAGCGGTTTCCATGGCTGTAGGGAGACCTTTAAGGGGAACCAGACGACATGACTTGGAAAATCTGTCTATAATAACCAAAACAGTAGTGAAACCATTAGAACTAGGTAGATCCGTGACAAAATCCACAGATAGATGGGACCATGGTCTCTGAGGAATGGGGAGTGGTTCAAGTAGTCCAGCAGGGAGTTCTCTGGGGTTATTTGACTGTGCACAGATGGAGCAAGACTTGACAAAGTTAGGAACATCTTGAGTTAAACTTGGCCACCAGAATGAATTATGTACTAGCAGTATAGTTTGTTGGATACCTGGGTGTCCAGTGCTGAGAGACATATGGACCCACTGGGTGATGCGTTGTCTGAGAGTACGTGGTATGTATTGTTTGGTAGGAGGACATGCTGTTGGGGTTGGATCTGTTTGTTGTTCACGCTGAATCTCTTCCATGATGTCCCATTGGATGGGGGCGATAATGACGGATGGTGGTATAATGGAGTCTTAGTGACTTGGGGCGTGTGAAGGGTCATACCTCCTGGAGAGGGCGTCTGCTTTGCTGTTTTTGCTGCTGGGTCGATACATGACTGTGAACTGAAATCTTGAGAAGAATAATGACCATCGTGCTTGTCTTGGGTTCAGATGTTTCGCACTCTTAATGTATTCTAAATTCTTGTGGTCTGTTATTACCTGGAATGGGTGAGCCGCCCCCTCCAGCCAGTGTCTCCACTCTTCTAATGCCACTTTGATGGAGAGAAGCTCTTTGTTGCCCACATCATAGTTCTACTCTGCAGTGGTCAGCTTTATGGAAAAGAAGGCACTTGGATACATTCTGCCTGGTGTGCCATGTCTTAACAGCTCCTATTCCACAGTCAGAAGCATCAACTTCTATAATGAATGGAAGGTTAGGGTCAGGGTGTTTGAGAATAGGGGCTGTTGTGAACTTGGTCTTGAGTGCTTTTCCAGTGAGTAGGGTCATAGTAAACGAACACTTAGTCCTTTCCAGACGAAAAACCTCAGGCTGATTGGTGAAACATATCTGACATTGGCGCAAAAACCCCTTGCATTTATCAGCTGAACCATCAGATTTGTCTGGTATGGCAAATCTTACTGATTCCGTTCTGTTCAGTGGAAGAGATTGAATATAATGAGTCATATGTTCGTTAGCAGCACGCAGACTGGCGAGTTGAGTTTGGAATCCTTGTAACACTTCATTCTGGTAGTTAAAGGCTGCTTGAATCTGTGACATTTCCGCTGGATTCAGATCTGGCTAAGTATATTGTAATGAACTCAGACTGGAGATTGAGTTAGAATCCATTTTGCAGAAGAATTTAATGAACAAATCCAAATTAGAAGTCTCAAACATGGTCAGTATAACAGGCAGAGGTTGATAACAGGCAAACAATCTAATCAGGCAAACAATACAGAAGGGGTAATCCAGGAACATAATTCCAATAAACAGGCAGAAGATCATAACATGAGGCAAGATGAGAATACACTGGTAAAACGCTCGGTAAGGCAGGTGAACTGGCTATACTTCGCAATGTGCATATGGAAGCACATGGCTTTTAAACCTACAAACAGGAAGTAACTGTAGAAGGAACAAAGTGGAGTCAATATTCATGAGGGCTCCCTCTGGTGGTGGGATGAGTGAGTCTCTGGTTGTGGCCTTACATAAATGCATAAAGAAGGTCCTGACCAGTGTTATGATCGGCAGACAGGTCATCCTTAGGGCATGGAAGTCGGCTGGAGCGCCCTTGTTTTGTGAGTGGTACGTGGAGATGGGCAGGGTAGTGGCATTTTAAGAGTTGTCATATAGAAGACTAGGCAACATAGATTTGTTCATGAAGAAATGGGGCAGCTATTTAGCATGCTCTCAGTGCGGACCAGTGTGGTCAATGTAATCCAATTCCCGAACAAATTAATCTTATGAGTCGTTCTTTTGAATCTACAGTGCGAAACAGTGCAAAACATGGATCAGTATAATCCAATACCCAAACAAATTAATCTTATGAGTCGTTCTTTTGAATCTACAGTGCGAAACAGTGCAAAACATGGATCAGTGTAATCCAATACCCAAACAAATTAATCTTATGAGTCGTTCTTTTGAATCTACAGTGCGAAACAGTGCAAAACATGGATCAGTGTAATCCAATACCCAAACAAATTAATCTTATGAGTCGTTCTTTTGAATCTTCAGCACAAAACATACAGCGTAATCAGTGTAATCCAATTCCCAAACAAATTAATCTTATGAGTCGTTATTTTGAATCTACAGTGTGAAACATTCAGCACAATCAGTGTAATCCAATTTCCAAGCAATTGAAACTTATGAGTCGTTCTTTTGAATCTACAGTGCAAAACATACAGTATGATAAGTGCTGTGCGGATCCAGAACAAATTAATCTTATGAATCAGTTCTTTAGAACCAACAGCGTGAAACATATAGAGAGTCCAGTGAATTCCAGTTCCCAAACAAATTAATCTTATGAGCTGTTCTTTTTAATCTACAGCTCAAAAACCTTCAGCTCGATCAGTAGCTACGTTTACATGGACACGTTTTGTTTTAATCGGAATGAAATTATTACGATCGATGATTCCGAACGTACTGTTTACATGAACTCCACATAAAGTGATCGGATTGTTGTAAATATTTATATGTATCAAGCATCAGATCGGATCTGCTATTGTGATGTGTGTACACTGCACGATTATACAGCATTCTCTCGCCGTTAGAAGGGGCAGTCACACTTGACTTTGAGCACACAAAATTCTTTCAGACTTCTCTACAAATGAGGATATGATGTAATGCGCGATGGCTTGTAGTTTTAATAATCAATAGTCCTCAGACCGCACTCTGCTTATGCTGCTGCCTATCTAGATGACACATTACAGTAATGACTGGCAGTGGCATATGCAGCATCTGTGGGCTGTTCTGAGATCGCTGCGATGGGCGGGACGGCAAACCCCAAGAAATGCGCAATTGGACAGGTGAAGTTAAGGTATCTGGGGTTCCACTTGGGTCAAGGGCAGGTACGTCCCCAAATTAATAAGCCTGCAGCGGTTGCAGCCTGCCCGAGTCCCAAGAGATAAAAGGAGGTGAGACAGTTCCTGGGGCTGGCTGGCTACTATAGAAGGTTTGTGCCTAATTATTTGGACATCACCAGCCCACTGACTGATCTCACAAGAAAGGGAGCCCCAGACCCGGTCCAGTGGACGAAGCAGTGTCAACAGGCTTTTATGCAGGTGAAAGTGGCGAAACTGTGCTTTGTGGCGAGCCATTGTTACATGCTACTGATTTTTCTCTCCCTTTTGTTGTACAGACTGACATGTCGGACAGGGAGTTGGGAGCCGTGTTGTCCCAGCTGGTCGAGGGGGAGGAGCACCCGGTGCTGTACATCAGCCGGAAGCTTTCGGCGAGAAAGGTAAGGTACAGCACCGTTGAGAAGGAGTGTCTGGGCATCAAGTGGATGGTCCTCACCCTTCGGTACTACCTCCTGGGATGGGCTTTTACCCTCTGTTCGGACCATGCCCCGCTCCAGTGGCTCCATCGCATGAAGGATACCAATGCGCGGATCACCCGTTGGTATCTGGCTCTTCAGCCTTTTAAGTTCGAGGTGGTCCACAGGCCGGGGCACAGATGGCTGTTGCGGAGTACTGGGCAGACCGGATGGCTCCCTGGCCTGATTTGGGCAGAAGGCGTGTGTGGTGGTGGGGGCATGGTTGAGCGCCGGCTTGTGAATGGAGAGTGAGATCAGGAGATGAGAATGGTAAGGATCATCACCTGACAATGCTTGTCTCCAACAGCTGTTTGTCATTACAGTGAGAGATGAGACGGGTGAGCCAGATGCCAGTGAAAGGGGAGAGAGCTGAGCTTCCAGCGTATGATTGAACCAGAAACGAGTTCTGCTGAAAAGCAAACGTTGAGTGTGTGTTAAATACTGAAAAGTATAAAAATAAAATTACCTTTTGAGTTGGATTTCGCCGTCTCCCGCCTCCTCTCTGCACCCCATCACAAACTTTGTTACAAATAGTTATATCCTTAACAACAAAATTGAGTAGATTTTATTTCAGTCATTTTTAAATAATTCTAATGCAAAAAACTGTCAAAAACCCAAGTGGTTGCTAAGCTGTTACAAGGTGATTGCTAAGCGTTAAGTGTTTTGGTGTTACTTGGTGGTTGCTCTGTGATTTCAAGTGGTTGCTAACGTATTTGTAAGTGGTTTGTAGGTTTATGGCAATCAGGGGCAGACCATAATAAGCAATACCTTGCCCATAGCAATCACAGGATAGACCATAATTACAGTGCAAAGCTCATAACAACCATAAGATCTCCCATAATAATCAATATCTACCATATAGAAACCAGAGAACATTCCATATTTATCAATACAGAGGTCTATAGCATGCACAAAATAAATGCTGCACATCAAATGAAATGACCTTAATTACTATTTCATCAATCTGTGGCCTTTACAAAGCAGATTTGCAGAGCAAGATGTGTGAATTAGCCTTTGATTCAAAGCAATGTCACAACCCTGTCTGTGGTAATTCTCACAATTTGTCACTGTATATATATATATATATAATTCAACTATTTAATAAAATCAATAATGGAAAAACAAAGTATTTTTTACAGGGTACCATGACACCTTGTCCCCCCTCCATAAATTACATAAATCCATAAAGTCAAGTTTCAGTAATTTTACATTAATTTCTTTATCACGAACAGGAAAAATCTGTAAAATATTACTTCACATTTTATGTAAAAGTACTAAACTATTTTTTGAGAGCATTTTCTATAATTTGGAGAAATTAATAAAACAAATTGAGAAGTGGGTATTCACTCTGTTTTTTGATATGCTGCTTCATTCATGTGCTATCTGCAGCCGGAACTCATTTACACTTGCGCCAAAAGTAAGATATGCCCAATATCAGCATTCTTTTGTCTGTATTCTGAGCATTGAGAATCTGGCACCCTTTTATACATTCATTTTTGCAGTAGATTTAGTCATAAAATACAACAACAGAAAACCTACTGTCTCCATGTCCTAATATTCATGTTCATCTGTCAGGCTTTATGTCCTGGTTTATATAATTATACTGTTGTTATATCTACAGTACAAAGGACAGCATTCAGATCAAAGCTGGCCATAAAACTATATTGTTGAGAAACAGCCTTGGCACAGTCTACCTGTCATTGACTATGTGAATTATTCAAAGAAGATAATGGCAAGAAAGAATCAGATCAGTGACGTTCCGACACATAGATCCATATATATAGCAGTATACAGGGACTCTGATGTTATTCAGCTAAAGCATTTAGGATGAAGGCAATGCTGATTGTTTTTGTGCTTCTGTCCAGAAGCCCGATATTCGCTCAGGATACCAGAGGTTTGAACTCCAACATAACAGAACCGGTTGTTTCTGAATCTGGTAGAACAGACACCTCTCTTCAGAATGAGGTCAACGGACTGACTTGTCCCTTGAACCTGTGTGCTGCACTGCTGAAGGAACAGGGGACAAATGAGGAAAAATTAAAGGCCACAGAGACACGACTGGTGGCACTTGAAACCAGTCTACAAGAGCTGATGACCAGACTTGCAATTAGTGAAGGTCAGATTGAGCAACTCAAAAGGGTAAACAGAGGTGAGATTGATGGTTTAGAAGACCCCTATTCATAAATACTACATAGGAGAAGTTGTGTTAACGAAGTACATTTTTATTTTGCCCTTCAGACAAACCAAAAGTTGCATTTTCAGCAGCAGTAGGAGGACATGGTTACATTGGACCATTTAACACACATACAACATTGGTTTACAAGAATGTCTTCATTAATATTGGTGGTGCCTACAACAATGCTACAGGTATTGTTAATCCTCACTCTTCACATGACTGAAAATAATATCAACTCACCTTTAGAATTGTTAAATGGAGAGCTATCTTACTCTTTAACAGGTATTTTCACAGCACCGGTAAAAGGAGTGTACTATTTCAGTATCTTCTATCATTGTGCAGTTCAGCATGCAACAACATTATCTATGTATAGAAATGGGCAGCTAGCAGCAACAACACATAATGATGCGGGTGAAGGTGTTCAAGAGAACGGAGGCATCGGACTCACGCTTCTGTTAGAGAGAGGGGAGCATGTCTATATTGTGCTCGGGGCAAACACATGGATCTGGGATGGAGTAAATATCAACACTGTATTCACTGGCTTTCTTCTAAATGAACTGTAAACTAAAAGACACTGAGAGCAACACAACAGTTATAGAGGGTTTACTCTACATGTTAACCATATAAAGCCTGACAGTTTTTTTTTTTAGCTTATTTATGGAACCAACAGACAAAAATATCAAAATTAAAAACATGCTTTTTTATATATTTGATCTTGTAGTATCATATTTGATACATCAGGCTTTATTCATTTATATTAAATTCTTACTATGTCAATTTAATTTGCAATAACAAAATGTGTCAACCCCACTTGAGTGAATGCCATTATTTTTTGAATGCTAATAAATAAAGACATTGATCCTCAAAAAACTGTGGCCACAACCATTAATGGTGACAATGCGGTATCTGTACACTGTAAAAAATGTCTGTAATTTTAACGGTAAAAGACTGTAAAAATGCTAATTGGTAAACGGGCAGTTACCTGGTAAAAAGTACAATATATTTAAAAAGATACAGTACAATGTTGCAAAAATTTCATTTTTTACATGTATAAAGTATGATTAATGGTAGAACTGATAAGACAACCAATGCAACGATAGGACAGAACTAATAAACAAGATAACAAAACAATAAACAAATGAACCAATGAAAAGACAAGACTAATTAAACCAAAGACAAACAACATTTTACGGTTTACTACTTTAAACATCACACTTCAGAAGCTTATTCTTCAGTGACTTCACTCTTGCAGTTCACTGAGAGCCAAGGTGCATGAATCAATTCTGAAAAACCTCAAAGGTGTATTTAGCTCTTTGAGGTACTCAATGCAATGTTAAGCGCATAAATCAGACCAAAGAGTAAGGCATTTGGCAGATCATCAGCATCATCAAGCACAATTTGCTCTTCCACCACAACAGATATGCTCCTTATGTTTGGCTTGGAGTTTACTGTTGCCACATCATCTTCATACCAACTTTGAGCCCCTTCGTTCAGGTTTCCTCCTGATCTGTCTCGTATATACACAACAAATTGTTCTAAATAGGCAAAAAAATCATATTTATCCTACTCATTTTGTTCCCATGTTTGTGACCAACAGCGTGGGGAAAACAATGGCAGTGAATGGAACAAAAACCCATGAAACGATAAAAAAAAATGTCAATAATTGCTTTTGATCCATGCCAAGTCTCAGGAAACATTTATACTGGTATGAAGTCAGCACAAATAGTGCCAAATTGGACTTTCGCTGACATTTACATATATTTTTCAGGGTTTGTTCAACAGATGATGTGAGACTGATGTCTGACTGGTGAGTAAACAACAAGTATTCCAACTACTGTTTTACTTTTGTCATGCATTAAAATCTTTCTCTTTTAGGTGGTGTGAATAAGGTATATGCTTCATTTGTGTATGACATGATTATTGACTAACAATTGTATGAACACATTAAATATATACTCTATATTGAGTTATTTTATGTTTATTACAATGTTATAATTATCTCATACCTTATCACTTTAAAGATGGAACTTTGGCTGAGGTAAGCAAACAGCAGTATTACTTTATAAAGCTTTATGTAAATAAATATATTATTCTTTTTGCTTAAAAAACAAAAAAACAAAAAAACAAAAAACAAAAACAAACAAACAGCAACACTTCTGGGCCATAGGAAATGAACGGGAAATACTAAAATAGTATTTTTATTTTATTTTTCAAATAAAAATCAATAAATCAGGCATAATGCAGAACACAACCACACATAAATGAAGCAGTGAGACTATAAAACATCCACAATGTATAATGTTTTTTAGTGTCAGTAGAAAGGTCTCTTTAGTGTCCTAAGTTTTTATAACTGTGACCTTAATTACCTACCATCTGTAAGTTGTTGGTGTCTTAACGACCGTTCCACAGGTGCATGTGAATTAATTGTTTATGGTTCATTGAATAAGCATGGAAAACATTTTAAACCCTTTACAATAAAGATCTGTAAAGTTATTTGGATTTTTACAAAATTATCTTTAAAATACAGTGTCCTGAAAAAGAGACATTTCTTTTTTTACTGAGTTTATGATGACACAGTGTTGTTAAAGATAGGCCTGCACTTTACGAGTTTCGCTGTAATCAGTGGAATGGTTACAAAAATGAAATGTGTTACATTTGTTTTGGTTTGTTTAGAAATCTTATTATGTGTAGGACCAGTTACTGGGCAAATAAACTCTGGCAGCTGTAAACCTTAACTGTGTTTGAAAAAGTGGCCTACTTTATGGGTATTACCATGTGTGTGAACATAACCTGCTACAGGTGAAATGTAATGCTGTGTTGCTCTACTACAGGTAAACTCCAAGAATATTTGCAGTTTTTTACATTGTGACAATAGCTGTACTGCCATAACCAAATAACTATCTACTGGTTATTGTTTTAAAGAAAAGTTTAGTTCATACATTATTAAGCTCTACAATACAATTTCTGACACAGACACTATTCATGAAAATAAAACTTTACTTAAAATAATACACAAAAATACAAATAAAAGTGCTTGACAATGTAAAATTAAATTTGATCCTAAAAACAGTTTAAAAACTTTAAATTATGAGTGAAAGAACATCATCTTTTTTGCTTGGCCCTCAGTTTTTCCAGTGTTTTCTGTAAAAAAAAAAATAAAATAAAAAAAAAAAAGAGAGAAAAGATGTCCATCACTAATCTTATATTGATATATCTTATATTAAATCTTACAGCCAAAGTAGCAATTCACATGAAAACATTTTTAAAAATGTGAAGCATACAGAATAATCAGGACAACAGGGCAAATACTTCAGCGAAGAAAAAAGCTGATAATATCAAAGTGAAAAAAGATAAGGTCATATCCATGCTGGATGAATTTCACAAGGAACGTGACCTATTTCACCCCAAAATAAAATAAATTATATTTTCTGCACAAATTCTCATTACTGTAATGGGACAGGATGATTTATTACTATTTGAGCATGCACATCAGCACAAATTATATTCAGTACAACAAATACTAACATGTTATAAATACTGTATGTGTGAATAATACTGTAAAAAGTGCTTAATTGTCATGACAATAATGTCACAATGCAAACAAATCTTAATGGATCTAAAAAGGCTTCATTCTATATAAAATATTTCTTTCTTTCGATTTTGTGGGGAAACAGATGTAAGCCAGTATGATCACTGTATTATCAACAGTGTGTGGCAACAGGAAATGCTCCATCATCATTCATCTCACCCTCTGGAAGTCTTTGGCTTTCTCTCGGTTTTTTGCGTACGCCTCCTGACGACCGTAAAACTCCTTCCGCTGTTTGACTTCCTCTAACTGATTGTACAACCTGCAAACAAGACAGGACATTTCAATATTTTTCAAAAGGAATCTCGATATTTTTCAGCCTTTTGACGATATTCAATATACAGTGATGAGCCAAAACATTATGACCACCTGCATAATATGCTGTTGGTCCTCCAAGGCATGGACTCTACAAGACCCCTGAAGTTATCCTGTGGTATCTGGCACCAAGACATTAGCAGCAGATCTTTCAAGTACTGTAAGTTGCGAGGTGGAGCCACCATGGATCAAACTTGTTGGTCAGGCACATCCCACAGATGCTCAATCGGACTGAGATCTGGGGAATTTGGAGGCCAGAGCAACACCTTGAACTCTTCATCATGTTCTTCAAACCATTCCCGAACAATGTGTGCAGTGTGGCAGGGTACATTATCCTGAAAGAGGCCACTGCCATCAGGGAATACCATTGCCATGAAGAGGTGTACCTGGTCTGCAACAATGTTTAGGTAGGTGGCATGTGTCAAATTGACATCCACATGAATGGCCGGACCCAGGGTTTCCCAGCAGAACACTGCCCAGAGCATCACACTCCCTCCACCGGCTTGTCATCTTCCCACAGTACATCCTGGTGCCATCACTTACCCAGGTAAACGGCGTACATGTACACAGCCATCCACGTGATGTAAAAGAAAACAGGACTCATCGGACCAGGCGACCTTCTTCCACTGCTCCAGTACAGTTCTGATGTTTGTGTGCCCATTGTTGGCACTTTTGATGGTGGACAGGGGTCATCATGGGCTATCTGACAGGTCTGCGGCTATGCAGCCCCATACACAGCAGGGTGTGATGCACTGTGTGTTGTGACACATTCCTCCCGTAACCATTAACATTTTCTGTGACTTGTGCCACAGTAGACCTTCTGTCAATTCAGACCAGATGGGATAGCCTTCGTTGCCCTTTCACACTGATGAGCCTTGGGCGCCCAACACCGTGTCACCGGTTTGGGGTTGGTCCCTCCTCAGACCACTGTCGGTAGGTACTCCCCACCGCTGACCGGGAGCACCCCACAAGCCTTACCATTTCAGAGATGCTCTGACCCAGTCATCTGGCCATAACAGTTTGGCCCTTGCCAAAATCACTCGGGTCTTTACTCCTGCATTCAACACACTGACTACGAGAACTGATTGTTCGCTTACCATCTAATCTTCCCAGACCTTGACATGTGACCTTGTTAGGAGATGATCAATGTTATTCACGTCACCTGTGAATGGTCATAATGTTTTGGCTCATCTCAATATGTATTTGCAATTGGGTGATTTATTTTTCCCAATCAGAGGAACCATCATTTCAACCAACCAGCCATTGTTGCCTAGTAGTTTTAAAATGTATTGTAAAGTAAAATACAGCAAAACCCAAGTTGATAAGAACACAAAGTGTGAGGACACAAACAAATTATTAAATCAGAATCATGAATTCACTGAATCAGTTGAACAGATTCACAGAAATGATCTGAATTTATCAACTTTAACACCATTCCTGCTACTGAAATTTAAAAAAAAAGAAAAAAAAAGGTCTTAAACACTCATTTTTGCGAGATAAGTACTGAAATCACAGTCTTTACTGTGAAACTAAACAGCTATATAAAATGCACAACGTTGCTTAATTTTAATATCAGCAGCACATTCATCACTAATATAAAATATTTGATGCATCACCTAGCCCTACTTGTATTATATTATATTTGTACCAGTTATTTTGTGAAAACAGCTTTACCTCTCTGTGCGCTGGTACATCTCTGTCTCATCCAATCGTCTCTGCTCAGGTGTGCAAATCTTGACCTCAACAACACTCTTCAATCTACAAACTGGCAGTGAAACAAAGGATTGCTTGATTTATGCATTCATTTCCAATCAGCCTAATCATGGGGGGCTTTTCCTTCACTATAAATGCTCCAAGCTGTAGACTCCTTATGTATGCGTTTACCCGTTTCTGATTTCTGGACGGCACATCCTGTCAAAGTGGGTTTGGACACATTCTGCACGACCCTTGTGATTTTTCCGGACTCTGCTCTTTTAGCTTTGACCTCTGCAGCCCTGCGCGCTGACCTCTGAGCAAGATGATGTTGTCGCCGCAGTAACGCCTCCTGCAGTTGAGCGGTTGGAGACTGAAACTCCAGCTGCATCACTACAGCACAAACCATGACATTACACAAGACATTCACACTACAGAAACTGATCTCTCTCTCTCTGCATTGATTTGGGGCTTTCTTAACTTAGCATCTCATGCACAATCATTGGTAGCTCTGGTTACTATGGAGATCATTACAAAACACAGAACTAAAAACTTCTTTAATGGTCTTTTGTAAATTACTGTTCACTAAAAGTGTGAATAATAGCATGTGTGCTGGGGGTTTAAGCCTATGATTTTGTTATGAACACTACTTTAAAAGGCTTTAGTTTATCAGTGTTTCTAACCTGCATGAGGACATGGCAGTTCTGGGTCCTTTGACTGATTGTTGCCCTCCACTGTAGCGGTCGACACTTTGCCCTAACACACAAAAGTGTGAGTGAGATGTGATTAATGTATGAATATAAAACGATTGACATTTTATAACGACATATAAATGACAATAACGTTTTGAGTCAAGAATATTAAGTTTTCTCAGAGTTACACCAAATGACCTAAACAAAATGTGCCTTTTCATAAATGTCAAAATATTGATATTTAATATAGAAAAAAATTATATATATATTATATATATAAATAAATAAAAAGTCACACAGTCATGAGGGTCTAAAGAGGTCCTCTTTTTTTTTTTTTTTTTTTTTTTTTTACAACAAAATACATTTCAAATATAAATCATATTTTAAATAAAATAGTTTCATTGCTTATAATATAATAATAAAATATTATTCTGCACCAATCATGCCAACATATCTTTTTTTTTTTTTTACCCCATAAAAAATATAAAAATGACTGAGGTGTATTCCAGTAATTGTTTTGTGTGAATTGCATTTGTAATGTATTTTTGAATAATTTAAAACATATGGACAAAAAAAAAAAAAAAATCACATCATTGTTCCAACTACAAAAGTTGCCATGGTAAAATTTTACTACAGGAACCATATTTTAACCATGATATTCATTGTAAAATCACAGTAATAAAACAGGTTAACCAAAACTATGGTTATAAAAAAATCAATCCCTAAACATTTTCTACTTTACTATAGTAACACCACCGTTAATTTGTGGTAGAAGTATGGTTTTTAAACCATGGTGTCCATTAGAGGTAGACCGATATATCTGTGCCGATAGCTGCTTTCTGGAACTATCAGTTATCTGCAAAAATCTATGTCGATAGTTACCGTCATTTCAAAATAAGAGTCCCTGGTGTGTTTCAGGCTTATTATTAAAAGCCCCGCGTTATGTTCCAAATCTTTTTTCTGGTTTTTATTGGGATTTTGGTTGAACAAAAAACTGCATCTGGGATTTTATTCATTTTGGACTCGGCCTTTGACCGCCATAGTAAAGAGAGAATTTATAAATATTTTTTTACATTTTAAAAAACTATTGGCTGATTAATCAGTTATCAGACTTTCCCACCACCTTAGTTATTGGCAAAATCCACTATCGGTCGACCTCTAATTTCCACAAATAAATTAATAAATAACATGCTCTTATGAAAATTAACAATGGCTTCACTATAGTAACCATGTACCATTATTTTGCGGTAAGAACCATGGTTTTAAAAACGAGAGAGAGCGCAAAATTATTTCAGGAAATAACATTTTCTTCCTGACCCCTAAGGGGCTCTGTAACTGTTTAATAAAAGCTAAAATGTGATTAAGAAATTGTGAAAAACTTAAATGCCAACCAGTTACTTTGCTTTATACATTTTTACTTAAAATCATGAAGTAAAAAAAAATAGTTAATGTCCATGTTAGTTGTCAACAGCAATCAGTTTCCACGCAGACACTAACACAGTGTCCTAACCAGACACGACACACGATGAGCAACAGGGCTTTCTATTTTTTAAATGGTTTCCATTTCTGGGACGTTGCGCCAGGCAGCACTGTCAACAAATGGGTCTAAAATGATTCTTATCGCAGTATATTAAAGCTGGCATCTCACTAGCTGGTTCACAACAACTTGATTTTGGCCGAGGGTGTCTCACACCTACCAAATGTTGTGCTTGAGGTCTCGCTCTCTTCGGCAGGAGCTCTCACTCACTCACAGACTCACACACACACTCACTCACTCACACACTGTTTCAGAATGGCAGAGGGGAGACATACCGGCTCATTCCGCTTTCCTGTCATGTGAAGATCAGTGAAATAACAACAGCAGTACCACATGAACAAACAATTGTACAGACTGAATAAGGATTCATTCATAACGTAACTTTGCCATGTGTATGTGTGTGATTGTGTATTTATCCCCTCGGGGCTTACAATAGAGAGCGTTATGGAGCTTATCTGAAAAAATTAGTTGCGTTCAATGAACACACTGTTTTGTCTGTAATTGCTCAATTATCTACAATTTATTGTTAATTATCCTTATTTTAGTGTTTTAATATCACTGTGTCGCATCACACCTGGTGTGGACAGACAGATTGCTTGTCACTGGAATCTTATTGTGTCGCATCTGGTTAGGACAACGTGTAAGAGACTCACCACACTGTAATCAGATTCTCCTTCCAGTTCTTTTATTGGCCTATTTTCTTCAGTCTGTCTGTCTGCACACTCCTCTGTGATAGTGATGTCAGGATCTTGTAGTGTTGACTCTGGTAAACTGATAAATGAGATTGTAGACTCCTCTAGAATGCCCTTTACATCACCATCCTGCTGATGAGAGCAACAACTCAAAATAAGACAAACTTTACAAATTACCGTGCACAGGGAAATGAGGAAAAGCTTGTTAGAGCTGAAATTAAACTCAATGTCCTTTTTTAGTGGGTTTTCACTTTTCCATAAACATATGTGTTCAAACTTTTTTTAATTTTTTTTTTATTGCTCACCCCTAGTAACCAGAACTGTACCTGCACTCTTTCCCAAAGCCTGGCCAGTGTGTTTTCTTCAACAGCTGACTGGTGCACTGGTGTCTCAGTGCTGACCGAGTCTGGTTCTGAGCTCACTTCCTTTGAGGGTGACTGGGGTTTGAGTGTAGGGCTTTCTTCCTGTGGCATGCAGCTGAAGTCCATAGCAGTGGGAGGAGCCACAATGTCTGACTGACAGAGGGACTCATGGGTCAGAGAGAGCTGCTCCATTGATATGTGCAGGTCTGGTTGAGACTCCATCAGTGTTTCCGCTCGGAGATGCTGGAAAGATGCGTCTAGACCGAATGATGTCAAAGAAGGGTCTGAGGGTTCCAGCCAATCAGAAGCAAAGGCATCAGGGGCACAGACACTCATATTTGTGCCACACATTTCTGCTTGTAGAGGCATGTGAACACCCACTGAACACTCCATAGTTTCATTATGAGTGACCTCAGTGGGCAGAGGAAGAAACAAATCTGAGGCATCACCTAAGGAGACAGACGTAAGAGAAAAAAAAACATCAAGTTTCATACAGCACAAGCAAGTTCCATAAAATAATAAAGCTATAACTAGATTCAGATTTCCTGCAGAAAATAGCAGTGCTTGCAAGGCAGTACAAGAAAAATAGAGTAGGTTTTAGGCTTTGGTTTGCTGTAAATGATATGCTGCAGAGCTGCTTTGCCGTTGTTGTGACACTCAGGATGCGTTTGTTTTCTGTCAGCTGCATTCAGGAAATAGATACGGTGCAGTGTAAAGATGACTACAAATTATTAAATATGCAAGAAAGACCAATCACAATTCAGTATGCAAAGATTCAAATGACATAACTGGTGGTTAGATTTAAAATGGCAAACAAAGTCAATGGGAGACATTAAAATAAATATAAAAAGACTTAAAAAAAAAAACTACAAAGTATACAAAGAAAAGCACACCAGAGACTGAAATCTTTAAGATAGCATTTTAAGCTGACTTGATCACAGACAATTGTGAAGCAACAGTGGCAACAAAAAGAAACAAAAGAAACATTAACACAAAAAAGCAGCAATGAAAAGAAACAATAAGCGAATACAAGAAACGGCGTACCAACACAGAAGCAGAAATGAAAATAAACTATGCACTAACAAAGCAGCAGAAATAGAAAGAAATTAAGCAGCACTAACGAGAAAGCAGCAACAAAAATTAGCAATGCACTAGCAAAGCAGCAACAAATAGAAAGGAAGCAGCACTGACGAACAAGCAACAAAAATGAACAAAGCAGCACTAATGAAGCAGCAATTCAAAAAGCTTAAACAAGCAGCAAATACAAGAAACGACATACTAATGCAGAAGCAGCAACAAAAAAATATGAAGCAGCACTAACAAGGAAGCACCAATAAAATAAGCAATGCACAAACGCACTAACAAAGAAGCAACAAATAGAAAGGAAAAAGTATTGATGAACAAGCAACAAAGAAAAAGCATCATTTAAAAGAAAAGCAGCAATGAAAAAAAAGCTCAAACAAGCAGCAAATACAAAAAAATGGAATACCAGCACTGAAGCAGCAACGAAAAGAAAAAGCACTAACAAGCAGCAAATAAAAGAAATGGAATACTAATGCAGAAGCAGCAACAAGAAGAAATTAAGAACCACTAAAGCAGAAATGAAAATAAATGAAGCAGCACTAACAAAGCAGCAGCAACAAAAATAACGAAGAGGTACTTAAAGCAATGTAAAGAAATGAAGCAGCAATAAAGCATCAGCAACGAAAAGACACTATCGAATCAGCAGAGTAACAAAGCAGCAGAAACAAAAAGAAAATATAGCCGCAAGTGTCAATCATCAACGGCCAATTGACCTTATTCACAGTAGTACCAAGATGAAAATGTGTGTCAGGGACAGACTTACAGTTTCTTCAATGGGTTGTGCTGTTGTTTAAAGCATTTTGGATCATTATGCGGACAAAACATTGAAAAAATAATCTTTCCAACAAAAAAAAAAAAAATCAGTAGTCAAGAAACTCCACAAAGCACAAGTTGTGAATATTAAATGTGACCAAAAACCTTTAAATGGCTTCATACTGTGCATGCAGTGTATATCACAGCCTTGTTTTCATTCCCATCAAAAATCAAATATACCGCTACTGTGAATAAGGTCTATGGCTAATACAGGCTATTTTGTCTGATTTTTCTGATTCACAATGACTGGCTGTGGCTAGATGTTATTTCTGTTATCATTTATGCACACACTAACAGATTACGCACAGCAGAGTAAAGGGAACTCTTTGACAGGTTTAAAGACTCAAGGATTACCTATCTTGTGTCTCCCACTAGTGGACAAAATTAGTACTACATCCTGAATTATCCTTTAGTGTTGAACTACCTGATCATCATTGTGTTGCTGAAAACAGAAATTGGTGAAATTTGTCACATCATCAGACTTTCCTGGTGAGCATGACTTCTTTCGGCTGCTCCCGTTTGGGGTCGCCACAGCAGACCATCCGCAATCCACATATTTGACAGGTTTTACGCCAGATGCCCTTCTGGTGAGCATGACTAAAATGACCAGATTTGACAGAACAGATCCTGTGGATGCCGTGGACACATTTGTTTTGGTGTCAAATTTTTTATCACTGTTCAAAAACAGTATTTTCTCAAGTTATAGTGACTTCTAGCATCATAAACTAATCAAATGTTGTACATGACGGGCTGATCCAACCCAGAAAGCAATAAAACGTATACCCGGGCCTTAACTCAAACCCTAACAGCCTTCAGAGGTCTGATGGCATATTCACTGTTCTCTTACAAAGACATTCATTTTTTATTTTATGTCAATTTAATATTTAAACCACCTCAGCTGCAAGTTTAAAGTTAATTCATAACTGAGATTTAAATCAGAGTTTAAAGGAATGGAGCAACAGGATTAAAGTTAATTCAGATTTACTGTGAAATTTAAATCAGGATGAAAACAATTATTTAAATGTAACCCTGATTATCTTTTTAAAAAGTTTAAAGTTTGGTGCAACAGAATTATCAGATAACCCTTGATTTAATCTAAATTTAAGATTAATCCTGGTTGGTGCAACCCACACTTAGTCTACCTTTAGTTACTCTTTGAAGACCATTTGAATGATTTATAGTTATATGGCTCTAGTCATTATAGACCATGCCCCAAAACATATTTGCTTATATCTTCAGAACGATATGATGTATCAAAATTATTTTGATAACTTTTTGTCAGGAATAATGTATACCATGTTTCGTGAGAATCGCAAACGGCCTAGGATGAGTCCGAAAAAGTAGGTTTTTCGTATAAATAGAATTTGGAGAAAACGTTTCTTGCGCAAATGGAAATTCAAGTGATTATGATTTGGGGGCACTGGTGGATTCAGAGAAGCTACATTTTTTTTTTATTGTAGCCTATACGGTTCTGGAGTTATGAGCAAAAACACAAATTAGCTAATTGTAGCGCCAACGTGTGGCCGATTGTCACAAAATGTTATATGCGGCTTTGTGTAGATGCCCTGCTTGTTTATAGTAATTTCCATAAACCTTGGTCATTCCCAATTCGAGTTATAAGGTGCTGAAATTTGATTGGCCGTTGGCGGCCATTTTTGTTAATTTGTCGAATCTATTTTTTAAGAATGTTAGCATTTGAACCAAATCAGATGTTTATTTAAATTGAACTGTCACTCAAACGGCTGCAAAGTGTCCCCAAGGTGTGGAACTGTACGAAACTTTGCTGACATCTTCTAAACATCCTGTTGACTATGTGTACTGAGTTTGCGTTGAGTAGATTTTGATCAATTACTCAAATCACGTTAAACCGAAGGAATTGTATCGTTAATATCTTCGGAACTATGTGACGTATCAAAATTGGTGTGACATGTTTTCTCAGGAGGGTTTGTAGATGATCTATACAATTTTTCGTGCCGAACGGACAAACGGTCTAGGTGGAGTCCAAAAAAGCATTTTTTGCAAAAAATTCAAAATGGCGGAAAACAATTATAGACGGAAATGAAATTGATATAGACGTGCTTGACTCAAGGGATCAGAGGAAAAACATATTTTGATTCTAGCCCTTACGGTTGCAGAGATAAGAGCCAAAACGTAAAAGTGTTTATTATAGCGCCACCTAGGGTCAGATGGGTGTGCGTTTGTGCGCCTGAGTAGTGGGGGGAGGGGGGGGATTTGGGACCATCCAGCCAAGTTTGGTGTCTCGACGACTTATGGTCTCTGATGCCCAGACACTTTTAGGGCAGAAAGAAGAAAATCAGTACAAATACAATGGGGTTCCAGCAGCTTCGCCTCCTAATGATGCAGCACATAAGCAACGCACTAACGAAGCAGCAAAGAAAAGAAACGACACACTAGCAAAGCAGCAACGAATAGAAAGCAGCACTGACGAACAAGCAACGAAAAGAAACAAAAATGCACTAACAAAAAGGAACAAAGACTACAAAGAAAGATCTGAGAAATTGCCTGAGAAATAGCAATGCACCGCTTTTCAGAAGCGGTTTTTCTGCTTTCACGTACCATGTGGGGCCTCACTAAAAGCATTCCTGTCCCCTTCTGGGTGCTGTAGGGCAGGTGATATCGTTTCTGATGGCACCATCTCATAAGCCCCCTCTGGACTTAAGTTCAGATTTGGGCCTCCACCACCTACACTAGAGATGGTGCTAACTTCTGCAGATAAAGCAAAGATAATGACAAGTCTTGAGGAATGACACATACAACCACTGTTACATACAAAACACATTCCACATGCCATAGTTTATTACCCGTGTTATGAATCTGCAGAGTAGTTTCCTCCAGTTCATCAGCGAGTGCGCTACTTTCATCAAGTACCTGAGATGAATCAATATTTGAAGCTATGCCAATCAACTGGCTCAAAACGTGGACTGCGACACTTGAATTTGATTCGTTGCTGTTATTGGGATGTGGGGAGGCTGAATTATTTGAGATTTGACTGACACTGCTCTGAGGGCCAATCGAATTCTGCCTCACACTCAAAATCGAAGAGGACTGTGATGATTCGTTTGTGAGGCAACCAATCAGGTGGCTAAAATTGGAGGCTTGCTCCTGGTTGCTACACATTGAGGACGATGCACTAGATGGTTCCACAGTCAGCTGGTTCCGTGTGGACACTTGGACTTGATAGGACCGTCTGATGGATAACTGATCTGAGAGGCGCTCCATAATCCGGTTTACTGCCTCATTCCACCCCTGAAATGATAAAGCAAAGATGTTACCATGGAATTGTCAAGGACAATTAAATAAATATTAAAAACAGTTGCAAGAACATTACCTGTGTTCTGCTACTTGGATCATTTCTCACTAAATTTCTAGAGGAAGAAGAGGAGGATGAGTCAATGTCTGGAAGGGGCTGTAAAGGCAGGAAGTCACCTAAAAATAATGAAAGAAACAGTTGAAATTGTTGTTTCACACTCAGGGTGCTTTCAAACTAGAGCTTTTGGTGCAAAACCAAGTCTGTTTAATTGGTTGGTGTGAAAGTTGTTTGTGCCCACCCGAATTGGTTCACAATTGGTATGAATAAAAGGCGGTCGAGGACGAGAAGCGCCACACTGCATCACAGGTAGGACATGGCATGACTATCAAACACAGGGCACGTCAATGCGGTTCAGGTGACAGACAGTACACACAAAAGTTACCACGGTTTTTCCCTTCTTCAAGAATGAACAAGGTGACATTGAGGAGTTTGCAGGTTAGTGAACGAAACTGGTGTAAATGCACAAACTGACTACACATTGTGTAGGCTATATGAAAGAAACATATGTACACAATATATCATCCAGTGATGGCTAGAGTAAATAATATATGCCCTTTGATAATGATTTGGGTAGAATTTAATGGAAAACTATGCGAGTTGTGCTCAGTGGCGCGGCAGAAATTTGAGCAGCCTCCGGAGTCATAGCTGGACGCTGTGACGGGTGAAGAGCGGCGGCGTGTGTACATCTTGTGGCTCTATTTTTCAAAACAATGTGGGCTGAATTCACTAAACAGTTGCACCACTTTCAGGCATGGTATTTCAGTCTTATTCACTAAACACCCACAATGTAGTTTAAGCAGACGCAATCAGTGCTGAAATTGTGCGGCTTCGAGTATTTAAGCATTCATTTGTATGTAAAATAGGCTTATTATAGAATGTGCTTCATTCACAAAAAATGCCCGGTGCAATTTACATTGCAATATTACTGCCAGATGAAAGCAGGCAGTAAAATGTATCTCATTTAAGAATTGTTTGTGTACATTTTCAATCGATCACATCAGCAATAATTCCTAAAATGATGGAGTATTATATTTTCAAATATTCTGTGTAGTCAAGCGCACTATCGGCATGTCTGGATCATAGTAGACAGAAGTGACGTTCAGTCCTGCCGAAGTGTGTCAGAAAATGGTGGTCTGCTGCATCCTCCTCTGTATTATATTAGGTCGACCGATATATTGGATTTACAGATTAATCGAGGCCGAAAGTTGCGTTTAACTACCATTTCATTTATTAATTTATATTATAAATTTGAAAAACTATCGGCCGATTAATAGGCTATCAGCCTGTTTTCCCACCTTAGTTATCGGTATCGGCAAAACCCACTATCGGTCAACCTCTACTCTATATAGCGCTCAAAACAGGACAGCAAGATTGCAAAAAACTGTTGCTTTTACTGGCCGCAAATTATTCTTAGTAAATTCCCCCCGGTGTATTTTAATATTTCTGGACTGCCCCTATTCACTTAATGTTTCCAGGCTTTCTATTACCTATATCTAATACTCCTGGTATTTCCAGGTTTTCCATGACTGTGGTAACTCTGATTGAATGCAATTCAATCTAACTAGCGGAAACGAACTGCTATTTATGATGTAAAATTGTTATGGATCATGATATAAAAATTTGAATGGATCAACTGGCCAGTGATGTATTTAAATTGCCAATTTTTACTAACTACAACCCCAATTCCGAAAAAGTTGAGACAGTACGGAAAATGCTAATAAAAACAAAAAAGGAGTATGTTAATTATATTCACCCTGTGCTATTTTGAAAGTACTGCAACAACACATTATTTGATGTTTTACAGTGAATTCGCGAACGCGGAAGTGTGAAAAGGGTCCATTTGTCTTTGGGGAACATTGCTCTCAAAGCGTAGGATTATTTGTGGACCCATCCATTAAAACTTGCAAATGTAACTAGAATTAAAAGCAACAAACGTACCTTTCATCAACTCCGGTGAACAGCTAACTAAAAGAGCAGTCACATTAACCTTTGCACAGTGAAATTCTTCACCTGCAAAATGTCTCCATGCTAAGGTAAATGTGAGTGTGCATTTAAGGAGCTAGAGCTCAAAGGGGCTTTTTGAGGAAATGGTCTGACCTGAGTGCTCTGTGCTGGACACATCTACAGCAGAGTTCAGTGAGCTTCTGTGCTCAGCTGCGTCTCCATGATGCAGTGAAGACTGATTTACTTCTACACCCTGTTGAAGGACACTGGACCAGGATGGAGACCCAGAACTCGTGCTGCCCGCCGCACCTGGACAGAGCAGAGGAGACTGTGTGTGCGGTTTCTGCACACTTATAACACATCTTTGCTGCATATTGTGGGTATGCTGCATATTTACCTGAGTGCCTTCCTACAGTTCTGAGAGAAACATCCAGATCTCTAGTGTATTTATCAATGATCTGCTGGACCGAATCCCTCATTTCCTGTGACGTGTTACCAGTCACATGACAGGAAGTGGATTTGGGTGATGGGCTGCACACAGAGCTCTCTATTCCACTAACAGGCTCCATACAGATCAGAGAGACATCTGTAAAATAGAGACAGAGAGTGTGTCCCGCTGAATATCCCACATGAGTGTGGTCACAGTTGTTGTAGATCTTACTCTGTGGCATCTCAGTGTGTTTTTCAATTTATTGAAGATATTTTTACCACTCATGTTTCACGGTGACTTCATTAGCTTGGATAGTTCCAAAGAGAAAAAAGGGTCCATAAAATGTAGTCAATCCGATTAATGTGCATAATCAAACCTGGCGCATCATGATCAGCGCGAAACGTGTAAAAACAATGACGTACTAGGTTTCTAAATGTCTCCAACACATGTCCAGATATTCTAGAATAAATGCTGAAGACAGTCTATGAAAAAGACATGGATTACGGAGGACCATTACAGACGTGTGCCAAAGGATGTGATGTGTCACTGGGACTATGAAAGGAAGCACTAAAACACCTGTAACAGTGTGATTGGGCTCGTGTTCACTTGTTGAGTAGCTTCCTGTTGAGATGGTTGTAGAGGACAAATAGTCTGGATCAACTGATGGGTCAGACGGCAAACCCATGCCAAACCGCTAGAGCAAATAACAAAAAACAACAATCAGAATATTGCAAGTTTTTTTTACATTTAATCATGTGCAAGATATGAATAAAAGATATCATCAATGCAATTTTCACTAGATAAAATGCTATTTCGTGATGTCAGTAATATGGTTTGCACTAGTAAAAAAACATTCATCCTTAATAAAAAAAAAAGAAAAAAAAAAAAGTATAGTAATAACTTGCGAAAATAACCATTACGTCTCATTCAACTAGTAAAAACAAGATCTGTAACTCCATTTTCACTAGTAGAATTTCACAATTATCTGTCTCACTGCTGTGTAATTGTGTGAACAATTATAGAATGATATCTATAATTTTGTACTAATTGAAATTCCAATTTCACATATCAGCAATTTTACTAGTAAAAATAATAATTTTGTATATGAATAATTAGTTACTTGTGCAAATATCCATTCCTGAGGTCAACAATTGAACTACAACTAGTAAAAATGCTAATTTTTAATTTTATCTGGAAATAGATTTCAGATAGCATTAAATTAAAGAGTAAACTAAACTTTCTTACCAATTACAATCACATGACAGATACCAGAAATGAGCATTTTTACTAGTAAGAAGTACATTGCTGACATGTGAAATTGGAATTTCAACGTAAGAAATGATATATATCTGTAAATGCATTTTGAACAGGAGTGAATGACAGATCATTGTGAGATTCTACTAGTGAAAATTCAGTTCCATACATCAAGAATTACACCATTACGTCATTTACCTCATCAATGCTTTTACTAGTACAAATTACTTGGATCAAAAATCAACATTTCACTAGTAACAATTCCCTTCCTGATATGAAGACTTTGCACTTTAAGTAGTGAAAACTGAATCGTTGATATGAACATAATGAAATGTCGAAAGGGCTTGTGATACATAGGAAAGTGTAAGTATTTACAACACAAATTCAAACACACTCTGAAATCATCGTCAGAGCTCAGTTCAAGTGTAGAGACCTTCATGAACATACATGAATACTAATGAAACATGTACTTCAGGCACTAAACACTTTCATCACTGCTCAGACATGCACAAACGCACGACAAATGACACGCACGACAAACGACACACACGACAAATGACACGCACACACGCACGCACGCACGCACGCACACACACACACACACACACACACACAGCTTCTCTAGCATAATCACTGGTGTGGCATATTGACCTCACACTCAGATTTGGCTAGTTTTCATCACTGATCCAAAAAAACTATGGATCTCAGAAGGAACGAGACACTGAAGCTATGTTAGGTTCAATGAGTTTGAAGTCTTACCTCTTGCTGGTGGTTTATGCTGGAAAGACCTGAGAACAGGATGAGAAGTGTTAGCAGCTTAATTAACATACAGAAATATTAAACGTAACAATAAGCAGACTCACAGGGTATATTCACACAGTAAGTGTCAATAACGTGACACTCATTTGTTTTGTCCAGATCAAGTAAGTTATTCAAAAATACATTCAAATCCAATTCACACAACCATTACTTACATCTCTACTATGATGAACATGCATTCATTTTGATATTTTATCTTGGGCTTAAATTAAAAAAATAATAATAAATGTCTTAGTGGTATAGCCGTCTGAAGACAGTAAAAATAAATAAATAAAAGTGGTCTCATTAAAAGCTGAAATTCTTAAAATAAACATAAGAAGTTTGGAATAATCTTATTATAATATTGTTAGAAACAATATTGTTTAAGCATGATTCATATTTGAAAAATTGTGTGCACCAAGTCAGTCGTGTGGTGTAACTGACACGCAGAAGGCCATTCTGTTGTTATGTGACAAGAAAGCCAAAAAACAGAGGAGCCCTTTAGAACCTCATGACTGTGAAGTTTAATAAAAAAAAGATACTTTTTTTTTGTTGTTACATTTTCAGGTAAAATGGAGTAACCCTAAGAACACTTCTTGATATTAGTAAGAGAAAACAAAAACATGTTTGAAATCAGGAAAAATGGTTAAGAAATGAAAACAATGAAAGTATTATCACCTTTTACTCGTCATTAAATATTTTATTGTAGTAAATGTATGAAATCAACATGGACACAAAATGTACATTTCTAAGAATGTGATCCATGTGTTTAAACTATTTTAAAAGATTGCTAACTTTTATCATCTCAAAAACCTTATCTGTCAACGAACCATTTCCAAACAGGTGTGACTTCTAAAATGATTCAGTTCATTCAACACTTTACAGGAACAGATCAAAAAGCCTACTGTCTGTGTGAACAGGTCAATCCACTTCAATACCACAATACCTCTATTTTCTGCCATTTCTCTTAACAGCAGTTGTGTAAACATAAGGGCTGTCAATCAATACATTAAAAAAAAAAAAAAATCTAACTCATGGCATGATATGCCGACTGATTAATCCAATCTCAATTAATTGCATATTAATTTGCTGGAAAAGGTCCCCAAATATAGATAATTCACTATTTAATAATAATAATCAAAATAAATAATATGCTAGTGTTCCATCTCTACACATGCATCAGACTGAAACTTTTGGTGTGGTCTCACTGTGGTTGTATCATGTCAAGTAAAGTCATTTTTATCTGTACAGCGCTTTGACACATATCATTTTAAAGCAGCTTTACAGAAAATTATGCTGTAATGTCTTAACCCTCCAATAGTCATTTTGGACAAAAATAATTTCCAAAATAAAGTTTCCTTTATCTGAGCGGTACAAGACTTGGTGACTTTTCCTCCATTTGCCACCTGAAGGAAAAAAAAAAAAATATATATATATATATAATAATAATAATAATAATTGGGCTTGATTCAATAAGACTAAGTGGTCGTAAAAATAAAAAGCAACACATTTGGTATTCAAATTGACCGACCATTGAAAATGAATGGGAAAGACCAAAAAAGAGCAAATTACAATCAAGAAATCAGCCACAATGCAGAAAAAACAGACAGAAATTACAGGGTGAGACTCTAAACCATCCTCAGCACAAAACATACACACCCTCTCACACACTTACACAAAAACAAGTATGAACTGGTGAGATTTTAACACAATTAGGGCTGCCCCCGAACAAAGATTTTCCTAGTCGACTTGTATTTGTTAGTTTAAGCCATTAGTCGACTAGTTGTCGCATGTTTATGATATTCATACGATATGCAATTACTTAAATATATATACAGTATGTTGGAGGGCATCAGAAAATGGTTTGAGTTCCAGGGCTGAGAAAGAATGTTATAAGTAATATTGCTAACACTGTTCTACATTACAGAGAAATACTAAACCGTAATAATGAGCCTTTAAAATATACATTTTACAAGCGCATGTATGAAGTGAGCCACAGCGACACCGGCAAAAGCGGTAATGATTCTGAATGTGTCAGAAAACCAGCAAGGAGACTGTCTGAACATTGTTAATTTATAGAGAGAAATGCACATTAGGACTGTGCCGACAGACGATGATCTCGGGGATCGACGATGGTCAGAGTGATCACCAATAGCTGATGCCTTTGACCATGTCAAGATGATATTTGGCTCGTTTTCCCATTAAATTATTATTAGGCTATTATCAAATTAATATTACAAATAATTTGCCCGTAGACACACAGACACGCGCTTGAAGAAACACTTTATTATATTAAGAACAGATGACAGAAAAGCCGTCTATGCGCGTGTATGTTTGTACTGCGCCGTGCAGTCTCGTGAAACACGCTTGTGAACGGTTCTCACTCTCTTTGTTTGTCTTCTGAATTATTTTTTTGCAAGAACGTCTATGAGCGCTGCAAATGACCTCAGGAGGTGTTTTGAGTTCAGTTCACTTTATTTCCACAGAGCAGTTCATTGTGAACGCAACTCTGCAGCCTATATATCTGTGATTAAAACATAAAATAATACAAAAACACGTTCACCTCCAACCATGATTTATATTTCAGTGATTATTATCATCATTATAATTATGTTTACATTTAGAATTGTTTTTATGTCTTCATTTGTGTAATTTACACAAATTTCTCTACCGACCGGTAGAGAATGCACAGATGAAGTAGGTTCTTTGCCAAAGAGATGTTGCCCTTCACAACTGTTGTAAAGCCATCTTTCAAAAAGTTGAACACCACACATTTTAATTGCACTTAATTTTTTTCCAGTTTCATTTGAATTTTTAGTTAAAATAAATAAAGTTCAAAGTTTGAAATCAAGGTGTCTTGCTTTATTGTGTAGGCTTAACCCTAAACCTTCTTAACGCAAATTATCCCATAGTACAACCTAGTGTCCAACCAGCGGTGTTTGTCGGTTTCCTGTGGAGTTTTTTTTTTTTTTCTGCAACCAACTGACCAATCAAAACTTGGTCGACCAAGACTCTTCTCATCGACTAACGTTTGGTCGACTATCAGGGGGCAGCCCTAAACACAATGCTCGTTTACATTTGTAAAAAAAAAAAAAAGAAAATCAGCCATAATACTTAAACACTCAGAAATGAAACTGATAACAGCAATCTGACACACACACATACAAAATACATTTACTTTTCTGTTTTATACTCTAATTGAATTTTCATTTCTTGATGTTAATTTTCTTGACATTATTACCCATTTACTTTGAGTTATTAAATTATGTTTGAAATTATTGGTAGAGTAATGCTTATTCTGTGTCTTCTCTTTGTAACACCATGGTCAGGTTTGATTGCAAGCAAAATGACATTAACTGCAAAAACTGACACTTCAAATCAATTTTAAAATGCTAAACTTTGACAAATAATAAATCATGTCTGATGTCTAAATATATATCCAAATGCATATCTTGTGATAAATTATAAAATTAGATTCAAACAAACCATCAGACTAGTATGTGAATATAGCCATCTACTGGCTGTTACTGGCGTGACATGGTTTTCAGGTCATGTTATTTATATTTTGTTCACCAGATGGCAGCAATCTGCCTCCAATTTATGTCACATTCTCATATTTTCTTTGTTTCAACTTATAGAAGTGTAGGTTCTCAATTGTATTTTTTTTTTTGCAAAAATTTGCTTATTTGTATTAGCGATGTGTAGAACGACTAATTTCACTGACGTTTAAAAGAAATGTTTAAGTCGACTAGTCTAAAAAAACAAAAAACAAATAACCTTCAAAAAGTCAAAAAAATTTGTTTAGCTAGCAGCATCAGAACCGTTTAGTCGACTAGTCTCGCATATCCCTAATTTTGATATGCAAATTAATGGTACAATTTAGAAATTTACATGTAAATAAGATCAAAATAGCATAAAATCCCAAAAGAAATGCATAGTTTTATTGTTCTTTCTTCAGGGAAGAAGAAATGACTGAATGCCAAAGGGAGGTGCCCTTTTCCAATACCATAGGAGGATTAAATGTCCACGTTTCACTGGTTTTCGGAGTCTCTAGTCATAAACGCAGCGTTTTTTAGGATGCTGTGTCCATTTAAATGTAGTTTGAAACTTAAAAAAATATAAAATGT
The DNA here is from genome assembly GCF_019703515.2 of Myxocyprinus asiaticus. NCBI lineage: Eukaryota > Metazoa > Chordata > Actinopteri > Cypriniformes > Catostomidae > Myxocyprinus > Myxocyprinus asiaticus. Next base: position 2,988,177 of record NC_059374.1, read on the forward strand.
CTGGAGACCCCTGCACTTGTCTTTAAACAGCTGTAATTTGCTGCCTGTACAGCTGGAGCTGCGATGACTGCCCCCTGCTGACTGACACCCAAAAACACAGAGGTTGCTTCATTGGTGAAAAACAAAACAAAGCACTTCTTTTTACAGTGGCATGACAAATTGCGTTAATTTTCAACGCATTATTTCTTATATAATTAATAGTACTGAAATAATGCATTAAAACAACAGCCTTTGCAAAAATATATATATTCAACATCAACAAACGGGTTGCCTGAACAACTAGTCAACTAATCGGTCTATCGGCAGCCCTGTATGACTTGTTTCTTCAGGGGCGTTTACATAAGATGCACTCTTCTGTATAAAAACAGCTAGATGGCTAGTAGCTACTGCAACAGAACGGAACAGAATGCAGAGGTTTCAAGATACGTCTATAGAAGTAATCAACCATCGTGACCTTGAACCTTAGTGATTAACAGGACAGTATAAAGCGAAGCATGCATTTATGTTAAAGTATGGTAATGATGTGAAAGACATTAGTTCTGTACAAACAGCACATATCAACTGATCTACCTCTCAAAATTCAGTTCAGAGTCACTTGTTCATAGCTGAGCTCTATGTGAACAGAAGCGTGTTTAGCACTCCAAACATGACTATTATAACAAACATCTGATCAAGAGGTCTGAACCGTAAGAAAACATGTAGCTACTGTCAATATTTGTAGGTTTCTTACTTTGTGTGTCTGCAGAATGGAGCAGCAGTGCTTCTCTCCAGGACATTCTGCTGACCCTGCCCATGACCTCTGACCTTTCACTCACACTGTGACTGGCTTCAGAGCTGACAGCAGGCAGTGACACACTGCTGGAGTCACTCACATCTGAAAGAGCCAATCACACATCACAGACAGGTCATGTGTCATCAGAACACCTACAGATTTACTCATAATTGTCTGCTTGTCTGAATAACTAATTTTTTTTAGGGTTTAAAAGCAGAAATGTGAAGCTTATAATTTAATAAAATCGCTTACATTAATTCTTCTGTTAAAAATGATGTATTATTTGAGCTGTAGAGTTGTTTAAATCATTGTATTTATGCAATTGTGTCATCATGGCAACGAAGTTGTAAAATTGTCTCTAAGTTTACACAGAAAAGGACAGTAAGCGATTTTATAATAATACAATTATGTTATCACGCATACTGTTTATGTCTTGTGGCTATACTTTTGAAACAGTGAGTATTTTAACATTTGCGGATTGGTCCCATTCATTTCCATTGTAAGTGCCTCACTGGAACCCAGCTTTTTTTCAACCACGGTGACCCCGCGTCCACATGCGTGTACGTTGCATATTGTGAAGCCAAAATACAACGCATAATTTAAATGAATTTAAACTGACTGAATACTGTTCACAACAATTTAGACTGTTATTTAAAGGGTTAAACTTCTGATGCACCGAGTCATTTGACAACAGCATGACGTCGATTTCCGTGAAGCGCTTCTACGGGTGCAGTGGCAACAAAAGTGTCTCTGGTTAGAAACCTCAACGTTTTTCCATTGAAACCTGTTTAGTTGTAAAGAGTAGTGTTTCTAGTAATGTTTAATATGCTGCTTTAAAAACGTCATTTATTTTTCATGCGTCAGCATGCTGATAAACATGATGTCCACATATGTGTATCGTGGGACATTATTGAAAAAAAAAGTTATTTTTAACAACTTTCCACATGAACAAATCTGTGGGTTATTTCAATTAATTTAAAAAAAAATATATAGCAAAATTTATATTATCACTGTACAATATGGTTCCATTCATTAAGATTAGTAAATGCATTCCTATATTTACTGTATATTATTTACTGTATATTTTCACAAAAACTGGAAAATGTTGCTTTCAGAGGCTTTATATGGAGTTAGGATGAAAATAAGGTGCATTTCAAACTGTTCTGAGACCAGTGCAGACAGACAGCACACTGGAGGTTAAGTCATTCACTAAATAGGGAGCAAGGGAGCATCCTATAGCTCTCTATGCAGCTAAGTGCATTCAATCCAAATATCCTATTTAAAGTTCAGTTTCAGGCTGCAGATGATGTTTGGATCACTCAACATGTTTGACAGACATGGGACAATGATAATCAGTACATAGATTCAGAATTTATAATGTATCATTTTATTTTAACATGGTTGGCAGTGATTGGATGATGCTGGCCATTAATTTGAATCAGAATTAATTATTCAGCTTTATAGAAAATCAGCTGTAATGTCTGTAACGTCTCAAAACATGAATAACTAACAGTCCTGTAAACAAACAAATTGATTAAAATAATCTGGCTTTCTATAGCTTGGTATTATGTACAATTTCACAACTTAAGTCCTTAGGAAAACTATTTGCTCTACAAAATAATTATAATTATTTGACATGTTTATTAGGTGCTACTAGTTACAAATCAAAAAAGGAAATGGAAAATTCACATAGCAGTCACGCTCGGGTCTCAGGAGGATAAAGAAGTGACAAGTGAGTGATGAGTCGATATTAATTTTTTGGTAATCAATATTATGCCACAAAAGTTGTCAATTGAACTTAACTTGTATTGAACCCGGAAATTCCTTAAATGATTTAATAAAGCTTTACATATCAACAAATAATGAAAGTCATATTCGTTCATTTATTATTATAATGTGGAATTGCTCCAACATGTCTCACAACACATGAAATGACCCGCATTAGGACAGCATCAGTTGTTATGAGTTATAGCACCAATACTGCACACCTGAGTGTACCGGACATGAAAATCATGTATTCGAGCCAATCTGTTGAACCTAACATCAGTTTGTGTACCTGCATCCAGGCTGATGTTGATAGGAGTGTCCACTTCCTGTATAGCACTGAGTTCATGCTGTTCCATCTGCCGTAGAAACGCCAGACGAGTGGGTGGACGAGACACTGGCGGCTTCACTCTCCCACGATGCACTAGGGCCTGGTCATATACACTGCCTTGAAGATAATCAAGCAGTATTAGTGTGCGAGTGCATGTATGAGTCTTTCAGAAAATTACTTTAAGCATCAGTTTACCATTTGTGTTAGGCAGAGAGGTGGTCGTGGTATCATTGCTCTGGTGGGGTGTGATGGGGGGTTTGGTGTGACCGTCAGACTCCTCAATGGCTTTCAGCAAAGTGTTCAGAGTCAACTGATCTGACTGAACACCACTAGTGCTCGACACTGGATCCTGAGATAAACATGTACTATTTAATGGATAGTTTACACACAAATGGTCATCATTACAGGAAAAAAAAAAAAAAAGAGGGAAACTGCATGCACATCCAACATTTCTTCAACAGGTGCCAGATCAAAGCAAAAAGGCAAAGCAAGGCATTAAAATATAATAGATCTGCACACTATTCTACTATTGCCCTTTATTGATTAAAAACAACAGCAACATTGATCAAACTGATCATGTTCAGGCACACAACAAAGCGCTGACCTAACAAAATGATTGAGAAAGAGTGCTGTTAGGAGATTTGACATCACATGTCAGGAGGCATGCCAAACAACAAAACGGGTTAAATCTGAAAATAATAAAGTCGGTTGTTCTTTTCAATACTCCCCTTCATGTAAAGGCTTAAAGAAAATTGTCAACAAACTCTAGTAAATTTTAAAATCGGATCCCCTTCTCAGTGATGTTTTTAAAGTCACCTAGATTTTTGTCAGGTCCCTTTAATTTGAAAAAAACAATCTTTAAACTCCTAGATTTACTGGCATTGAACATGCTAAATCACCAAGAAGAGGGGGTAATGTTACTAAACTTTTACTAAAAAGGCAGATTATATTTACATACTTGCAGAGGCAAGAAAAAGAATGTGAACCCTTTGGAATGAGCTGCTTTTCTGCATTAATTGGTCAAATTGTGATCTCATCTTCGAGTCAAAAGCATAGACAAACACAATGTGCTTAAGCTAACAACACACAAACAATTATAATCATCATGACTTTATTGAAAACATCCCATTAAACATTCACAGTGCTGTGGAAAAAGTAAGTGAATCTCTAGGATTTAATAACTGGTCGATCCTCCTTTGGCAGCAATAACCTCAACCGAGTGTTTCTGGTAGCTGCGGATTAGACCTGCACAACATTCAGAAGGAATTTTGGACCATTCTTCCTTACAGAACTGCTTCAGTTCAGCCATATTCTTAGGATGTCTGGTGTGAACGGCTCTCGAGGTCATTCCACAGCATCTCTATTGGGTTAAGATCTGGGCTCTGACTAGGACACTCCAAAAGGTGGATTTTCTTTTTTTTAAGCCATTCTGTAGTGGATTTTCTTCAATGTTTAGGGTCATTGTCCTGCTCCATCACCCAACTTCTACTGAGCTTCAGCTGGTGCACAGCCACCCTGACATTATCCTGTAGGATATCTTGATAAACTTGGAAATTCATTCTTCCCTCGATGATGGCAAATGGTCCAGGCCCAAAGCAACAAAGCAGCCCCAAATCATGATGTCCTGCCATGAACACCATGCCTGTTTAATGATTTCCGTATAGTAAACTCATGAACAGAGATGTTAACCAGTTCCAATGATTCCTTCAAGTCTTTATCTGTCACTCTAGGGTTATTTTTTACATCATTGATCATTCTGCGGTGTGCCCTTTGAGTCATCTTGGCTGGATGGTCACTTCTAGGGAGAGTAGCCACAGTACTTAATTATCTCCGTTTATAGACAGTTTGTCTAACTGTGGACAGATGAACACCGAAGCTCTTCTAGATAACTTTGTAACCCTTTCCAGCTTTATTCAAAGCAACAATTCTTGATCGTAGGTCTTCTGAGATCTCTTTTTTGCAATGCATGGTCCACGTCAGCAGATGCTTCTTGTGAATAGCAAACTGAAAATGTTTGAGTGCTTTTTATAAGTCAAAGTATCTGTAACCCACACCTCAATCTTGTTTCATTAATTGGTTGCCAGGTTTGCCGACTCCTGACTCTAATTAGCATTTGTTGATGTCATTAGCCTAGGGGTTTTTTCCAACCTATACTGTGAATGTTTAAATGATGTATTCAATACGTACAATAATTTGTACATTATTAGTTAAAACAGATTGTGTTTGTTTATTATTGTAACTTAGATGAAGATCAAAGGAGATTTTAAGACAAATTTATACATAAATGTAAGTAATTCCAAAGGGTTCAAATACCTTTTCTTGCCACTGTAATACTGTCTCCTAATGGTCTTAACATTTATCCATTCTTGTGAATGACTAACATTTTGGGGTATGTTTATTATTGTATTTGTATGACACTGATCATTGGTCTGTCATTAGCTACTTAGTCTCCTAAAGGTTTTAACTTGAATTTTGACTGCCTCATTCCAGTGATTTACTGATGTTTTTGGGCAATGTCTGTAATTGTATGACTTTGATGTGTATTTTGTTAAGGCTCAGTATATTATTGTTTATTTTCTCTTAATTGTTCCTATTAAGTGATCATGGCATAATTGATCCTGGTCACCAAACGGTGAGAATGATGTGACTGGTTGTGACTAAGAATGGGTAAATATATAAATTTTCCGATACATCGCAATCTTCGTTTGAACGATCTGGATACTGATTCTTAAATCCCATTAAAATATAATAGATCTGCACACTATTCTACTATTGCCCTTTATTGATTAAAAACAAAAGCAACATTGATCAAACTGATCATGTTCAGGCACACAACAAAGCGCTGACCTAACAAAAGATCACTTTTTCTCTATGTGCAACCCTCTAATACAATGAGCGGAAATCACTTGCATTTGCAACCAAATTTTGCACTGAGACTAAAAAAAATATATATTTGGGAACTGTCTGGTAAATTTTTTTATTTCGCTCACCAGTGATTGTGTATTATAGTGGTGGATTACTCAGCAGCGAGATCTTTTCATTGCGTGTTGAGAGTAAAAGTTGTTCCGTGTCCAAAGACAAGATCCACGCAACCTATTTGTCATTGAATGTCTCTTTTAATACTGTTCTGTTCTTTACAGTTAGTTGTTGATCAAAAACAACAAAACAAATATTTAATTCTAATTGCGCATGGCACAGATGAGAGAAACATTCGAGTCCTCTCTTGTTAATATGTGCTCATTTACAGACACTCTTTATAGAAATGCTGATTTTCTTCAAGAGACAGTAACAGTTTTTACCACGTGTTCAACAAATCAATGTAAATACTTGTAAATAGTACAAATTATGCAATTCAACAAACATGTAACAAAATATATTGTAGGCAATACAACGTAACATATATTTATTGATTAAATACATTGATTTGTTCATTTTTAAAAAGTTAGTGACCAAAATGATGAAAAACAAATAAAATATAATTAGTAAAAATAATATTGTCGTAATGTACCCAGTTAGAAGGTCCCATGTATAATTAACAGCAATAGATGGCAAGCAATAGGGACATTAACTGAAAAATACCCATATGAAAGTTGCTGTTGTTTTTAATCAATCAATAAAGTGAATACTCTCTCTTCATTTACATCACTAAACCTCACATCGTTCCAAACCTGCATGACATTTCAACACAAAAGGAGATGATTAGCAGAATGTTTATGCTGTTCTTTTCCATACGATAAAAATGGAGACAGACACTGTCGAGTTTCAAAAAGAACAAAAGGCACCATAAATAGTCGAGATGCATTGCACCAGTTTTGACGTCAATGAGAGCAGGGATGCGCACCCCTGACCAGAGTATTGATCAATTGGGGGGGAAAACATTTTAAATGCAGAACTGATTTTATCAATACAAATCATAACATTTCATTTTGAATATTGTGAATGCCTCTTTTTTACGGTACCCCTTTTATATATATATAAAAAACCAACAACAACTTGCTTCAGCCCCGTGCACATTCTTAATTCTCTAAACAACAAAGAACTTTTTGATTTCATCATTGATAGAGAAGTCAAAAAAAGATATTGATAATCAAAAAAATTTAATCGGAAGATAATGTTTTACATTCAGTCATTTAGCAAGATACTGTCGAAGACAATATGACAAGAAAAAACAATACTGCACCACATTAATGCACTTAGGAAATCTTTAAAACGTAGCTATATCCACAACATACACTGCCTGGCCAAAAAAAAGTCACTGTTTGGATATAAATAAGCAGACTCTTAAGAGCCTATGATTGGATCATTATTGCAGTGATTCATATGTTTCAGCTGGCAACAACTCTTTTAACCCTAACTGATACAGTGTGTAGCTTCTCATTTCTTAAACCACCATGTTGGAAGATGTATCCCGTGGTCGTGGAAAAGATGTTACTGTGTTTCAGAAGGGGCAAATTATTGGCCTGCATCAAGCAAAGAAAACATCTAAGGAGAATTGGGTTAAGAACTGTCCAACGCATTATTAAAACCTGGAAGGATAGTGGTGAACCATCAGCTTCGCGGAAGAAATGCGGTCAGAAAAAAAATCTTGAATGATCGTGATCGGAGATCACTAAAATGCTTGAAGTCACATCATAAAAAAAAATAAAAAAAAATCGACAGTAGAACTCACGACTATGTTTAATAGTGAAAGTAAGAGCATTTCCACACGCACAATGCGACGAGAACTTACAGGATTGAGACTAAACAGCTGTGTGGCCACAAGAAAACCATTTGTTAGTGAAGCTAATCAGAAAAAAAACTACTTCAATGTGCTAGGGAGCATAAAGATTGGACTGTGGAGCAATGGAAAAAGGTCATGTGGTGGGCGCATCAGAGTAATAAGGGAAGTGCATGAAGCGATGTACCAGTCATGCATAGTGCCCACTGTACAAGCCTCTGGAGGCAGTGTTATGATCTGGGGTTGGTTCAATTGGTCAGGTCTAGGCACAGCAACGTTATGCGGCAATAAAATGAAGTCAGCTGACTACCTGAATGTACTGAATGACCAGGTTATCCCATCAATGGATATTTTATTCCCTGACGGGACAGGCATATTCTAGGACGACAATGACAAGATTTCACAAATTGTGAAAGTGCGTTTCAGAGAGCATGAGGAATCATTTTCACACATGAACTGGCCACCACAGAGTCCTGACCTTAACCCCACTGAAAGTCTTTGGGATGTGCTGGAGAAGACTTTAGGGAGTGGCTCGACTCTCCCGTCATCAATACAAGATCTCGGCTAAAATTTAAGCAACTCTGGATGGAAATAAATGTTGTGACATTGCATAAGGTTGTCGAAACAGTGCCATGAAGAATGTGTGCCGTAACCAAAGCTAAAGGTGGTCCAACGAAATATTAGAGTATGCGACTTTTTTTTGGCCAGGCAGTGTACACGTATTATTTATGTGAATGAAGCGAAATAAACAAGTGAAATTAAGTTGACCTTTATATCGGTTTTACCAATTAATCGGTGCCGATAGAAGCTTTTTGGAACTATTGGTTACCAGCAAAAATCGGCTGAAAGTTGCCAATAGTTTTTTCATCATTTCAAAATAAGAGTCCCTTGTGTGTTTCGGGCTTGTTTATACTTAAAAGTCCTGCGTTATGCACCAAACCTAACTTTTTCTGGTTACTATTAGGATTTTGTTTTGATCATTTTGGACTCTTTGTCTTTGCCCTTCATAGTAAAGAAAAATAATTTGACATTCTATAAATCGATTTTATAAAAACTATCAGCTGATTAATCCATTATCGGCCTTTCCCACCACCTTCGTTATCGGTATCTGCAAAATCCGCTATCGGTCGACCTCTAAAGTGAACTTCAAGTAATGCAGTAGTTAGAATGCGTAGCTTGCATTGTGAATACGCCTTTTCCATAAAAACCACATCTAAAATCTAAACCATGAAGAATCCACAACATAGTAACTCCTAAAAAGTAGCTAATACTTCAGTATACTTATATGCTATAATTTCAGGACCTCACATTTCTAAAAGAGTTTGTTATTTATGTTGATAAATCATTAATAGGTTTGATACATGATTAAATAATTGTTTACATATATTTCAAAATGTTGGAATATCTGGTTAAAGTCTAGGCTGTTGCAGTTTGACACATTTTTGTCATAAGTTACCAACTAAAATTATTTGCCAACTTAGAGTAAAATGTATCAAAATTTATGAATATGACAAGATGAAATATTGACAAAATGTAGAATTTATAATAAAATTCTGACTAAAATATCTGTATAAAAATTGTGAATAATGACTACATTTGGACCTGTACCTCACACAAAGCTATCGAGTGACATTGATTACTTTAGGATACTTATTTTAGGATTTATTTTTGTAGCTCGACAAGCATGATGACAAAAAAAAAAAAAAAAGAAAATGGCTGAATGGAAAAGAGCTTCATGATCCTTCTACTAAATATCTCATTTTGAGTTCCACAGACAAAAAGACAGTGATATGGTTTTGGAACAACATGATGGTGAGTAAATGATGAAAAGTTTTTCCTTTTTTGGATGAAGTATCCTTCTTCCTACAGTACAACGGACTTCATCAGACTATGTTTACCTGGACATGTCCTGTTCTGAGCAGTGCCTGTAGGGTGTCTCTCTGTCTCCTCATGTGCTGTCTCACCAGCTCTTGTCTGTCTGCCTGCCTGGACATTTGTTCTCTTTCGGTCACCGCCAGGACTGAGCCAGTCGGATCAGAGGATGGCACCGACATGGACCTGCTGGTGTCAGCAGACTGCACGACTACACGTGGCGCCTGATGCTGCCGGCTGCGCAGAAGTTCCAGAACCACAGCAGGGGAAGGCAGAGGAATCTGACCCGGCTCAGAAGCACTGAACACACGAGTATCACACGGTGAGCCATCAGACAAGACTGAGGGGCGAGTCAAATCAGATCCATTGGGTTCTGGTAGGCTAACAAAAGGCAGCTGTAAAAACAAGCACTGGGATTACCTCAGAGGTGGAGGTTCTGCCCTGTCACATGACAGCACTCCTTAATACATTGGGAGCCACAACAATAACGGAATGTTGTGGCTGATCGGTGTATACGAGTGACCCGTCTCACCCAGCTGGTAGTAACAGATTGCAAGTAATCTGGATTATGTAATGATTATAAAATCAAGTAATTGTAATTGGATTACATTACATTTTGTAATGTGCCTAATCCGATTATAGTTACCATTTTACTGATTACATGATTACATACTTGATTACATTACCAATCAGCCAATAGCTATTGTGTAATTTACAGATTATGCACCTTAAATCAGAAGTGAGTAACATTTTCAGTGTTAAAATACTTTCTTCTATCCCATTCCCATCTTAATATGCAAAGACAGCCATAAGTAAGCCATTTATAAGAATTTTCTTAAACTATAAACGGTGTCGTTATGAAATTTCATCTGTTGTTTTGAGCGACCCGTCTTTGAGACAATAGCATTATAAATTTTTCATAACATCTGCGTTTTACTTAGTGACTGAAAAAGCAAGTTTCTGTTTGATTTTATGTTTACTAATGTTTAAAGGAGTGTTACCTGTTACTTAATATGTTTAAAATCAATGATTAGATTTATCAAAATATGCAATGAGTATTCCAAAAGTAATCTGATTAGATTACTGTAAAGTATAATCTAAAATTACATTACTGATTACAATTTAAATAGTACAATTTGTAACAAGTACCAGATTACATTTCAAAAGTAACTTACCCAGCACTGCTTCTAACGCCTCTGGTTGAAGCCTTGATGCAAGTCATGTGACTAATAATTGATTACTAACCTGTGACTGAGTTACAGGAGGAGTTGAGCTAGTGTCTCTTGTGGGAGCGAGGCCTGACCGGTGATCAGGTGGTGTTGTGTCTTTAGCAAGGTGTAAAGGGCAAACAGTCTCTAAGGCAACAGATGAGGGTTGTAGTATTTGTGGAACTGTTGCGCTTCTTATGGCATATCGTAATTTCAGAGTATGTTGATATTCCTCCAGTCGCCGACGAGCATCCTCAACACACTTCTTATGACGCCTATGAAAAAAACAAACTATAACAATGTCTAACAAACTTGAGAGCCTTAAAACACCAGCTCTGTTCTTAAACCTAGTAAGCTCGTCAACTGGTCTACAGAGGCAGCTGTCTTTTAAGGCAGCATTCCATAGAAGCGACTCATTCAACATAGGCTGCATCACATATAGTGAGTCACAACTGATTTCAATAGAGTTTGATGTTAGCATGTTGTTAAGCTAACAATGCCAATAAATACTCTGAAGTTTAAATACACAACACACTCAAATATGGGGTAATATCGGTAAATAACTATATTTATAGTGAATACTTTCAATGAGCTTGTCGCAATGCAAGAATCTTATATGGCTGCACCATACCTGTTGGAAAAGCCTTCATGTCTATGATGCCAAAAAATGCTGTCTAGAAGGGCAGCTTAACTGGTTTTGGAAAAGAACTATATAGCACACTATATGCACTTCAGAGTCATTGATGATTTCCACACACACAAACACACCTGTTCTGCTCCAAGAGCCGCTGCTGGTACTGATGGAGTCTCTGGGTGCGCAGGTCATCGGGCGTAACCTTTATACAGGAAACAAGAGCTGATGAGTTTTCTGCCATGATCAACTTCTTACTCATGAAAATCAGTTTTGAAAAGAATAACCGATGACAGACTGTTGAAATATTCAAATTAAATGCACAACCAACTTGGTTATGCGTTCCAAAATTGCTGTTTTGTAGATCTACTTCCTTATGCTGCGTTCACGTCGAGTTGGAATTACTGTGATTACGTGATGGCAACTCAGGAATTCTACTCAAGAGCTGTTCACGTACTTAGACTCAAGCCCCATACACCGCCAGCGACACGTGGCGACAGACACAATATAATTTATTTTCTTAGAGCGACTTCCGACGACATGAGCTACAGCTGGCGACAAGTTGTGGCCGTGGTGAGTTTAACTTTATGCAAATGACGTGTGACATTTGGAAGCAACTACTAATGAGAGAAGACAGCGGAGCTCACGTCATCCATCTCCTGTGAGATACTGGAGTTGAGTGCAGGCAAGACGGAGAAATTAAGTTACTGTGAGCCATTTCACTGTTTTATATGATTTGTCTGTAACCACATACATGTTGGCATAAGATGCATGCAAGAAACTGTCTGCGTTCTAAATAAGTTTGATTCATGCATTGATATATACGCCAAAACAGCACCAACCCACATCTCAGAATAGCATGATATTCTTCTCACCACAATTGTACAGAGCGGTTATCTGAGTTACCATAGACTTTGTCAGTTCAAACCAGTCTGGCCATTCTCTGTTGACCTCTCTCATCAACAAGGCATTTCCATCCACAGAACTGCCACTCACTGGATGTTTTTTGATGAAATACTATTACAATTAAAAAAATAAAATAAATAAATGCAAAAAAGTTCAGAACTTCTTAAACTACTTCAAAGAGATCATCAAAAAATCCTTCACGTGCAGCAATGACAGCTTTGCAGATCCTTGGCATTCTAACTGAGTTTGTCCAGATACTCAGGTGACATTTCACCCCACACTTCCTGTAGCACTTGCCATAGATGTGGCTGTCTTGTCGGGCACTTCTCATGCACCTTACAGTCTAGCTGATCCCACAAAAGCTCAATGGGGTTAAGATCCAGAACACTCTTTTCCAATTATCTGTTGTCCAATGTCTGTTTCTTTGCCCACTCTAACCTTTTCCTTTTCAAAAGTGGCTTTTTCTTTGCAATTCTTCCCATAAGGCCTGCACCCCTGAGTCTTCTCTTTACTGTTGTACATGAAACTGGTGTTGAGCGGGTAGAATTCAATGAAGCTGTCAGCTGAGGACATGTGAGGTGTCTATTTCTCAAACTAGAGACTCTGATGTACTTATCCTCTTGTTTAGTTGTACATCTGGCCTTCTACATCTCTTTCTGACCTTGTTAGAGCCAGTTGTCTTTTGTCTTTGAAGACTGTAGTGTACACCTTTGTATGAAATCTTCAGTTTTTTGGCAATTTCAGTATTGTATAGCCTTCATTCCTCAAAACAATGATTGACTGATGAATTTCTAGAGAAAGTTTTTTCTTTTTTGCCATTTTTGACCTAATATTGACCTTAAGACATGCCAGTCTATAGCATACTGTGGCAACTCAAAAACAAACACAAAAACAATGTTAAGCTTCATTTAACGAACCAAATAGCTTTCAACTGTGTTTGATATAATGACAAGTGATTTTCTAGTACCAATTGATCAATTTAACATGATTACTCAAGGATAAGGTGTTGGAGTGATGGCTGCTGTCTAGATTTGATCAAAAATAACTTTTTTTCAAATAGTGATGGTGCTGTTTTTTACATCAGTAATGTCCTGACTATACTTTGTGATCAGTTGAATACCACTTTGGTGCATTAAAGTACCAATTTCTTCCAAAACAGCAAAATCTGTACATTATCCCAAACTTTTGGCAGCCAGTGTGTGTGTGTGTGTATACATGTATATATACACACACACACACTGGCTGCCAAAAGTTTGGTACACACACACACACACACACACCAGTATATAACCTATATATGAGCCTAATAAGCTATATCATCAACATTAATATAATATTAAAACTTAAATCTGTGAATCAATGAAGTCAGCAAATGCACAACGGAGCTTGAGTTCTAGATAGAGTGCGTAAACGGACGCGAGCCCTTTTTTACAGTCGTTTGTTGATGTTCATGTTCACGTATATACTCTCCTGTGAGTGAGTTTGTGAAAGGATTGAGATTGTAAGTTCAGTCGGGTACGAATGGACGTGTAGTTCTTACACCTAGTCATGGTGTGTTTGGCTTGAGTTGCGCACTAAATGTGTATCTTGTGAATACGCCGTTACCACAACCACAACAAAGACAGCTGTAACTGGGTACAAACTGTTTTAAGATTTGTCCACTTCAAATAATTTCAGACATTAGGCTCGTAGTGTCACAGCAGCGGAGCGCCACCTAATGAAAGACTTTAAACTTTTCCGGTTATGTACAGATTTAAAGGGACATAACTGTCCGGTCTGAAAATTTTAATAAGCAAATGCATGTATGAATGCATTCTTCAGTGTGTCTGAAATCAACATGCAAGGACACAGATATGAGAAGCACGCACATTAGAAGCTCCCTTACAGGTACTGCACCAAAATAACTCAGAATTCTGCAATAAACATCACGATTCCACTATGAAAAGCAAGTATAATTTAGAGAAACCATGCGCTGGTTTTAAATGCTCTCTTTTTACTTTTCTGCGTTTTATTATCATTCAGTAAAACACTGATCAGAGACCCTCCCCTCGAAATCTGAACACAAGTGGTCAAAAGAGACGACCTGAGGCCTATACCATCAAGCAAGTTGAACAAACAGGGTTGCAGGATTTGTTTTGAGTTGACAAAACCAAACCAATCAGGCTTAATTGGTACCACAAATCTGCTCATTAACTTCCTCTGTCAACTCAGGCTTTGATCCTGAGTTTAAGATCCAGGGCGCCGACTGCAAGTCGTGTAGTGTACGCTGTGCTTGCAGGCCAAAGTATAGTTCGTTCGTCAGTGTTGCTGATTGCTCCCTGCACAGTATGCGTGACACAAATCTCATCATTAGCATAGTCCGCGCGGCCCAGATTTCATCGACATGTGGAGTCCTCGTCAGTGCACATCGGTGCATGCGCTTGCTGTTTACTGTACTAAAAGATTATCACAAAACAGTTGTAGTGCGCATAAGTCGAATGCAAAAGTGAAAAACGAAGTATACCCGGGCCTTAAGGGGGACAGAGCTAGAGCACATGCGTTACTATGCGTTGTCTAGTGTGCACGTTCCTCCATCTTTATAACTTTTCCATGTGGATCTACAAGATGTTTTTCTTAAGGTGTCTGTTGAACCAAGTGTCGATAAACCTGATCTTCGGCACAGTCCAAGTTTGTAAAACTCAACTGCAAACTCAACACAGGCTTTGACTCCGGTACTTCAGAATGACCAGAGACAACATTTGAGATGTTATGTGATGATATCGGTCAGCTAGTTAGTCAAGATACGAGCAAGTTATTTAATCACATGTCTTTTTTAATGCTCATCTAGGAATTATTCGGTAAATGCATTTCCATCATGGTTTATAAGCATATCCCAAAATTTGCACAAAAATGCAAATGGGCACCCAGCAACTGATGCATCCCAGTGCTGTGTTACTAAATATCAGCACTCTTGGAACACTGCTCGTCTAATCAGATTTGAGGACCAGGACAAACACGCACCTCTGGAGTGGGCTCAGGAAGAGCTCCAACCTCTTGAAGCCCAGAATGTCTCTGTGCGGCTTCCTCCAGCGTTTGTCTCTGCAGTTGAGTGTCTCTCAAGCGCAGCTCCAGATCACGCCGTTTCTCCTCCAGCTCCTCCAGTAGAGCGAGCTGCTCCTGCTGCTGTCTTAAGAGCGACACCTCCTGTAAAGGAAGTGAAATGCAGGGCATTACAGAAGGAGTTGGCGCAACCGCACAAAGTCAAGGAACCAAAAATGGAATGCATCTGAGCTCAGTTCAAGTGTAGATGCCATCATGGAATACATGTCTGTGTTTCACAAACACTTCAAGAACAGTAGAATTACATCATAGCTCAGCATCAGCCCAAGATCATAAACCCAGCACTGCGTTTGCATCCCTCAAACATTAATGCAGGCAGTGATACCAAACTTACATGTGTTTGTTGGCTCATGTCTGTCTTGGTCTCAGAAGATGTGGGCTTTACATGAGCTTGTTCCACTGGCAGCAGCACCGTTCCTGCCACTATGGGTTCATCGCTAACCTCAGGACCTGACAAAATATGATTGAAGGGAGAAATGATCTTGCATTTCAAATGCAGTCATACTAGAGCGAGTGCTTTGGACAGAAAGAGTAAAAATGGTCTTACCTTTGTCAGCGTGCGTTACGCTGGGCGTCCGCTCGTCTACTTCACCTGCTCGCTCGTGTTCCTGGCTGCTTAAAGATCCTGTTTCAATACTCAAAACATCTGGGACAGCGTCTTCTTCAGATGTCGTTGTTGTAGCAGTTCTCTGCCGCTGACTGGCAGCATCTCTTTGGCTCCTGATGCGGTCAAGCAGTCTTCTCAGAGCATGTCTACCTGGATCTCCTACAGAAGATTCTAAAAAATAATATTCAAGATGTTTTATTCCAAGCACATTTATCTACCACTTACAAGCACCATGGAAACAGTCACCACAGTATCTAATAACCCCTTTTCACCAAAATGGTGCAGCTGCTCAGCTGAGGATCTGAACCGGCCCGTGTTTCTACTGACTTGATAGGTACACAATGACATGACTGACTATGTTACTACATAACTAGTTCTTTCAGTTAGTCAGACTCTCACTTACGCTTTGGCAAACATTTAATGTTACTTGAATTGGTGATATTTTAGTGCATTTCTATCTTTATTTTGTGGAAGCATTTTATTGTTACATATTGATTTGTTTTCTTTCCTAAGAAAGAAATAAGTGCATTTTGATGGGAAAAGGAGTATATATAGAGTCAAATTTAAGCACTTTCAAAATCTGCGATTAACTACATAAAGTTAAAGACTTTCCTTCTTCAGCAGAACAGAAGTGAAGATTTTTATAAGCACATTTCAGCCCTGTTTGTCCATACAATGAAAGTGAATGGGTGCTGTGAGGCTGCTGGCTGTTTGACGGTCCAAAAGTCATATTTAGGCAGCATAAAAGTAATCCACATGACTCCAGTCGATCACTTAATGTCTTCTGAAGCAAACCGATAGGTTGGTGTAAAAAATAAATAGATTATTAAAACTTTATTAAAGGAATACTCCGCATTTGTAGCATAATATTGATTACCACAAAAATGTTTTGAATTGTCCCTTCTTTTCTTTAAAAAAAAGCAAAAATCTGGGTTAAAGCGAGGCACTTCCATTGTAAGTGAATGGGGAATTTTTTTGTGTGTTAAAATACTGTTTCAAAAATATAGCCAGAAGATGTAAACATGATTTTAGTGAGAGAAAATTTCTTACTAACCTAGTAAGGTTACTTACTATTTGGAATGCCCAAATCCCAATGTGCTCTAAGTCCTCGTGGTTGCGTAGTGATTTGCCTCAGTCCAGGTGGCGGAGGACGAATCCCAGTTGCCTCCGCGTCTGAGATAGTCAACCCACGCATCTTATCACGTGGCTTGTTGAGTGCGTTGCCACGGAGACATAGCGTGTGTGGAGGCTTCATGCCACCCACCGCGGCAACCACGCTCAACTCACAACGCGCCCCACCGAGAACGAACCACACTACAGTGATCACGAGGAGGTTACCCCACGTGACTCTACCCTCCCTAGCAACCGGGCCAATTTGGTTGCTTAGGAGAACTGGCTGGAGTCACTCAGCATGCCCTGGGATTCAAACTCGCGACTCCAGGTGTGGTAGTCAGCGTCTTTTACCACTGATCTACCCAGGCCCCCCTAACCTAGTAAGGTTTTAGTTATAGCCCATTTTACAACTTTGTTGCCATGACGATGTAATGTCAACAAAACCTAAAACAACTGTAAAAATTACGATTTAAACAACTTTACAGCTCAAATAATCCACAAGTTTTAACAGAAGAATTAATGCAAGTGCTTTTATAAAGTATAAGCTTCACATTTCTGTCTTTAAACCCTCCAAAAATTGGCTACATTCACTTTCATTGTAAGTGTCTCACTGTAACCATGATATTTGCTTTTTTTTTTTTTTTTAAAAGGAGGGACGAGTCAAAATACATTTTTGTGGTAATAAACATTACGCTACAAATGCTGTAGATTGAGCTTAACTTGTATTGAACCCGGAATATTCCTTTAATAAAGAATCTATTTATTTATTAATTGATCAACTGGAGTCATGTTACTTTTATGCTGCCTAAATATGACTTTTGGAATGTCAAACAGCCATCAGCCTGATGACACAGATGATAGCACAGATGCAATAAAGAAACGCATCCTCTCTTGTTATGCGCTCGCTGACTGATGCCGGTAGTCTTAAAGAGACAGTACCGATTTAGCATGTGTTCTACAAATCAATGTATATACTTGTAAACAGTACAAATTACACATGTAGACAACACAAATGTAACAAAATACTGTATATGCACAATATATGCAATTTCAAGATATTTATTGATGGAATGCACTGCATTTGAAAAAGTTTCAAAAGCTAAAATGTGACCAATATCGTTGGTAAAATTAATATTTTCTAATTGTACCTAGAAGGGTTAACTAGAAGGTAAAAAGGTTCCCTGTATCCTTAACAGCATTAGCTGAGAGAGAATTTATTTCATATTAAGCAAAATGGACATTGTTACCGGAATACGCCCATATGAATCGATATCGAATTGAAATCGGAATCGAAAGCATGTAAATCGGATTATAATCGAATCAGCAAATCTGTATCAATACCCAGCCCTAATGGAATACATCACATCCAGTCAGATGATCACATACGGTCTTGGTCGCACGAGTTGAAATATTTAAAATCTAAAAGCTAAAATCGGATCGGAACTCCACGCTTCCCTTACTTGTCTGACTTAGACTATCGTCCATTGTTTGTTGGATGCAGTGAAATCATCACTGTAATAATCGTCATCATAATCTTACTCAGGATTTACCTTAACCTTATCACAGGCTGCTTTGACGTCAGCCAATCACCAGCACAAAGCTGGTGTTAAAGGGGTCTGATTGGCTGCCCACCTGGTGTTTCAGTCTCTGGGGTATCAGGAGTGTCCCCTGTCTCAGCTGCAGGTGTACATTCAGGGTCAAGGGTCACATCCAGGTCCGCATCACAACTAGCAGCAGAGGGAAGAGGCTCTGGTACCAGCTGAAGAACCAAGTCACCTTTGACCTCTGGAGGAGATCAGAAGATGAAATCACAGTCAATGAAGAACGGCAATGCTGAAAAGTCCTTTGACACCTCATCACATCCTGAGGGAACTAAACTGAAGAGCTGTTAAAGGCAAAGCATGTCATTATTACGGCGCCACCCTTAATGCAAGTCTATGGGATTTTTCACCTGTTTTATTGTCCAACAGGCAAAATTGCAAGTCTGATTGCAGGGATGCCACGGTTTGAGTTTTAGACGGTTAGATTACCGTCTGAGAAAAAAAAAAAAAAAACACGGTTAAACGATTTTACGATTATTTGCATTTTCTTATTATGCAACAAATGCGTATCATATAACAATTGAACATCTAAGTGGATGTATTTCTTGGGGATATATCTGATGCTAAGGGCAGCTCTACAATAAGAAAACTGATAAATACACAAAAAAATGAATAAATAGGAGGTATATAATTAGAGATGCTCCAATCTAGGGCACGACACCGCTTATGCACATCCTGAGCTCAGTGATGTGCCAGAGTGCTTCGAATGTGCGTAACTGTAAGATTATTGTGGGTGCACAACATGTAGCCTAGTTCACGGCATTCAACAGTTTTTTCTTCTGCATCAGTTTATTAAAGCAATTGTAGGATGTGTATCTTTCTATGACTTCTGTCTGCTTGTTTTACATCAGTCGGTCATTTAAATGCTCTTATATGGATGGTGGATATGAGTCTGGTAGATTGAGTTACTCTGTTACATTTTGGAATTTGTGTGTTTAAGCTAAATTAAAAGTTCATGTTCAGTCCGGAACACCTGGCCATTAAAGCACCATGCGGCCACCGTCCGTAACCATAGCAACAGCTCCAGTACCCACACAGGCACAGGAGTTTTCACATTTATACTTACAAAAAACTCTTTTATATTATGTATTTATAACATTATATATAATAAAGTAAAGTTTTATAAAGTTATATATAATAAAGGAGGGTTTCACAGGAAATAACAGCACATACTCCTCTCTTCAGTGTACATGTCCTGGAAGGCGATCTCTAAATCTCGCTGCTGCTCGTCTCTGAGCTCCTGCTGTCTGAAGAGAGGCTGGTAGATCTGCGCTGGGATGCTGTTCACCGCCTGCCTGCGCCGTAGTAAATCAGCCTGCTGCAGACGCTCCAATTCACACAGCAGCCGCGCACGATCCTACACAAACACAAGACTGAAACACCTGCTCTGATTTGTTGATTCAACATCACTGAGAGAGCATTTCATAACCAAAACTTTAGCTGAAGTCCCTGTGAAATGGATGTGGGCTCTTACCTGCGTGTTCTGTTCTTTCCTGAGCGCGTGGTTTCCTCTCAGTCGTGCTTTCTCCAGTTTCTCTTGCCGATCTCGAGCTTCTTCTCGCCGCAGCTCTTCCAAACGCTGCCCCTCCACCTCCGCTGCTTGATGTGCATCCACATGCTGCAAGAGAAGAGCAGTTCCTTTAAAAGCAGTCACAATTTATTAGCTCTGTACGTGGACACTTTTAATCAAAATTATGGTTCCTCTGATTGAAGAAAAAACACAATTTCAAGCCATTTCAAAGCAAATACACATAAATATTGAAAACATTAGAAAGCCTGTAATTTAAGCCAGTAAATCCTGTCCGTGGAGCATCAATTCATTTATGTACCTGTTCAGTGTCGGTCTCTGTGTCCACTGCTATTTCTGTCATGTGATAGCGTGTGACAGAGAAGCGTTCTGCCGCTGCCGTCTTCAGTGGATGAGGGGTCTTCTTCACAATGCTCTGAGTGAATGACAAGACATGTGATACAGCTCTTTAATACTTCAACATTACAAACACATTAAAGACGAGAATCGCTGTACCTCCACGGGGTTTGGAGGCGGCGGCGGCAGACTGGCCACTTTTGCAGCTCTCTTCTTCTCCTGCACAAGAGCTTTCCTCCGAGCTTCAATGTGCCTGTGAAGTCAATGCATTCATAATATCACATCACATCAGCATGAAAAGCCTGCTTACATTTAAGTGTGTCATTTGCCATGTAAAGTACAAGCAAAAACAGTGATGGCTCTTCAAACATATGGAAGTCCACAGACTATACATTTGTAAATCATGTGTTTAAAGTTCTTAATTGCATATTTATAAGGTTTATAACACTGATTGGACAATGTTGTTTGTGTTTACCGTCACTGTTCAACATTTTTAACCGCTGAAACTAAACACTGCATGTAAAAAGTTTATGAAACTTCTTTAAGCATAGTTTCATCTTAATAGCTGAAGAATGCTAATTTGATCTAAAGTTTGTTTGTGTGCGTTCATATATAGAAATGTGTGTTTGCACTGACCGACAACGCTGCTGCTCTTGCTCATGTCTGCGTGCCGTGAGCTCTTTGAGTGCCTCTCGATGTCTCTCTGCTGCACGCTCCTGCTGTTCCACATTCTTCTGAGCCACAGCCTCTAAATCAGGCTCCTACACATAGACACACACACACAAAAAAAATACAACCTGAATACAACACATTTCCACACAGAGTGCATAGACAGCCTAAATCCTTGTGTTGTGTTTGTTTGTCAAAAATGACCGGCCCATTAAGACTGTTTATAACTCTCTCATATTGCATATATCATCACAAGATATTGCATTAGAACTTTTTATCAACTTCTTTAGCAATTATGGCACACACACATATATAAAACATTTTTAATAGATAGGATTAATGGAACTGAGCTCATACTGAGCTAGTGGGGGGCACTCCCTGCAGAAAACATTACAAATAATTATAATGACATAATACATTAATAACCACTTGTTTGATCTGAACAAAATGTGTCTGTCTTTGTCACGTTTTTCCTTATTTCTTCCTGAAACATGCATATAGACATTGACGTATTATAACTTACAGCAGACTTTCCCGATTCAAATGAGCCCAAATGCGACATACGACATACCTCAAAGAGTGTACGTGGAAAGATGGGCGCACAGCACATGATGTGTGAGTGTGTATTTGTATGTGTTTGTATTTTTTTTAGTCTGGAGCCCTGATGAGCTGTTTTTTATTTACAACAACACTTCATGAAGAATCATGAATGGAATCATTAAGGAACCAGAATCCTTGAGAGAAATCGAAATTGGAATCAGAATAATTAAATTCCTACGATTCCCATCCCCGGCGTTTCCATGCATACCAATATGCTCGTAACTACCAAAAAGCAAGAAAAACGCCGTAGCGTCATGGAACTCTAAACCAATCGGATTGGGTTCAGACTGGTCCAACCAGTGGTGATAGTCCTCCATATTTGGGCAGAGAGTCATGTGATCAATCACTGTAATTACATATGGCTACCAGGAGATGGTGCCAAGTACATGACACAGACTCAATGATGACTCGAATGTCACAGAATTAAACTCATTCTGTGAAATCTCATCTAAAATCATGACTGCATGCTATGCAAACCTTTAGTCATTGTTGTGTTTGCATGTGTAATTGGTTCTTATGTACAATTATTATTTTTTTATTTGTTTGGAGATGTTTTTGGACACTAGGATAAATAATATTTGTAATGCTATTACTTTTGATTGCTTTGTCGTATCAACACAAAATTGTACTCGGTTACAACTGACATGATTGGGAACAAAACAAAAGCAGTTTTTCTGAGCCTCCTTATTTGCACCCTGACATATGTCAAATCAGAAAAATAAGAAAAAGTACAATTTTGGCTCAAGTTTTTTTTCGCTGAGAGTCTCAGAATTTATCAAAATCTATATAAGCCGCCTCTTCTTCCTGAGACGGCTGAGGAAGTTTGGAATGAACCGCCACATCCTCACACGGTTCTACACCTGCACTGTGGAGAGCATCATGACTGGCAGCATCTCCGCCTGATACGGCAATAGCACCGCCCACAACCGCAAAGCACTGCAAAGGGTGGTGCGAACTGCCAAACACATCATCGGAGGTGAGCTTCCCTCCCTCCAGGAAATATATACAAGGCGGTGTGTGAAAAAAGCTCGGAGGATCATCAGAGACTCCAGCCACCCGAGCCATGGGCTGTTCTCACTGCTACCATCAAGTAGGCGGTATCGCAGCATCAGGACCCGCACCAGCCGACTCCATGATAGCTTCTTCCCCCAAGCAATCAGACTTCTGAACTCTTGATCTCTCATGATTAATATACATCAGCACTGCACTTTATTACTCTTACTCTTATATCTCACACTGGACTGTCATAAATTATATTATTATTATTATATTGTGTGTCTCTTAACAACTGACTATCAACCGACAGCCTGAATGTCAATACAGTACAATACTGTACATTCTATATATATATATATATATATATATATATATATATATATATATATATATATATATTTTAATTTTTAATTTTTATTGAATAATGTGTATCTATATAGTAAAAAAAACAAAAAAAAAAAGAAAAACAGCGTATTGTATACTGTACAGTGTATGTTATTATTTGTATGTTGTTGAGTGTAATTATGTGTATAACAGATGCTTAAATTGTGTTGTGTTAATTTGATGTTATTGTAAATTGGTATATGTCTCATCACTGTCATGACTGCTATGTTGATCGGAACTGCACCCAAGAATTTCACACACCATTGCACTTGTGTATATGGCTGTGTGACAATAAAGTGATTTGATCTGATATAATTAATTACGTTTTCTTTAAAATGATACCAAACACATTTTTTTTATTTATTTTTTTGTAGAGTTATAAGCCTTTAAATTCGGGCATGCCACTGAAACAGGAAATCTTTAAAAACACACTCAGAGCTTAAAGGGTTAAACAATCATGATTGTTTGCCAGCTTGAATGTACGCAAGTTCAGCAGAGCGTTTTCAGTGAAATTTCAGTCCTTTCTCTGCACAAAACTATAAAATTACTTTAGAAGACTTTGAGTATAGCACTCACGTCATATAGACAACTTTGATGGTGCTTTTTGGAGCTTTCAACGTATGCCTGCATTGCATAGAATAAAAAGTGAGAGTTGCATAAACATTCTGCAACATTTCTCCTTTTGTGATCATGGAAAAAAGTCAAAGGTTTGCAAAGGCATGCAGGTGAGAAAATGACAAATTTTTCATTATTGGATAAACCAATGCCCTAGCTGCCACATAATCTGTTCACTCACATTCTCTTGAGCGCTGCGGTGTGCGTGGCCGACAGATCTCAGGCTGTTCTCATAATGTTTCTCCAGCGTCTGGAGTTTCTCCATCTGCTGCGTCTGCCA
Organism: Myxocyprinus asiaticus; assembly: GCF_019703515.2. Taxonomy (NCBI): domain Eukaryota; kingdom Metazoa; phylum Chordata; class Actinopteri; order Cypriniformes; family Catostomidae; genus Myxocyprinus; species Myxocyprinus asiaticus. The sequence goes on from NC_059374.1 coordinate 3,012,206, forward strand.
CTCCTGCTGTAGCACGTCAGCGAGCATCTGCAGCTCTCTCATTCTCCTCTCCTGCACCTCCCTGCGCACCTGCTGCGCGATATACCGCTCCTGCTCACGCACCTGTCACAACATACAGCCAATGACAAAGATTTTCAAAGTGAAGAATGACAAGTTTTCAAAAGTGTTGGATTGGATTCACGCATGTTTTTGCAAAACTTTTATCCCATTTACACCACAGATTTAATTGATCTAACAATGTCACATTTTCAGATTAATCAAGTAAAAAGTAATAACAAGGGACACACCAATGTTATCGGCCAATTATTTATGTTTTAGTGATTTTCTCCCCAATTTGAAATGCCCAATTCCCAATGCGCCCTAAGTTCTCGTGATGGCGTAGTGACTCGCCTCAATCCGGGTGGCGGAGGACGAATCTCAGTTGCCTCCGTGTCTGAGACCGTCAATCCACACATTTTATCACGTGGCTTGAGCGTGTTATGGCGGAGACAGAGCATGTGGAGGCTTCACGCTATTCTCCGCGGCATCCACACACAACTCACCACGCGCCCCACTGAGAGCGACCATGAGGAGGTTACCCCATGTGACTCTACCCGCCCTAGCAACCAGGCCAGTTTGGTTGCTTAGGAGACCTGGCTGGAGTCACTCAGCACGTCCTGGGATTCAAACTTGCGACTCCAGGTGTGATAGTCAGGGTCAATACTCAGCTACCCAGGCCCCCATTTTCAGCCAATTATTAACCAAACTAAAACCATCAGCTATTGATCAGAAGCATGGACACACAGATATGAAGTTTATAAGCTAGCTTAAGTTTTTAGTGTAATATATACAGAAAAAGAGATCCAAAACAGGTAAAGAATGTCAAATTGACATCCATAATTATGAATTTGTAATGTTCTGTTATAATATGACGATCTCTTTTTTTTTTTTTCCAAGATCTATTGAATAATTCAAAAATACATAAAAATGCAATTCACACAAAACAATTACTTGAATATTACCTCCACATATTTACATATTTATTTATTCTGGGCCTTAATCTAAAAATTGTCATGTGGTGACCAGACACAGAACATTTTTGAATAAAATGTATATAAAGCTGAAATTCCTAAAAATGCAGAATAATCTCTTTTCTCTTCAATAATTTCATCCTTTCAAGGAGACATTTTCTTCAATATGATCTTAGGATGGTTACAACACCTAAAACAAGAATGAATTTTAATTGCGAAATTGAAGAGGTGTATTTACAGTTCAGTTATTACTATAATGAAATAATCTGCTCTTGCTTTATAACCAGATTTAAAGGTGACCTGCTGTAATCGGAGTTTCCTCCTCCTGTCCAGCTCTTCTCTCAGCAGCTGCGTCTCTTCATTCGGACTGAGCTTCAGTCGACTCACTTTATTCATGTTTGTGCAGTTCAGCTCGAAACTCCTCAGATCAAACACGCTGTGTGTTCAGGGAAAATATCACAGCAAACAGCGCCATACTTCATAACACATCCATTTAACTGACTGATACTCTAGAGAATAATGAGCTACGCCCAGCTGAATTTGACCAGATAACACAATAACATCCAAGTTATTAAAGTGCTTTACGCGGACAACGCGAAGCACTTTTGTTTGATTTGCTCCATATCAACAGACTCCAAACGGCTCTTTCAAACGTGCCGTTGCGTCACTTCCTCTATCCAAAACACCCGCTGGAGCATTTTTTTTTTTTTTTTTTTTTGTCTTACTGGATACATTTGTTCATTTAAAGAAATATATTTGTTTAAACCTATTAATTTCAAGCACTGGTATCTGACAATGAAATTAAAATCCGCTATCTCAATCTGTACAAAATGGTTAAATAAAAATCCATGTCAAGTAATCACAAATGACTGTGATTGGTCCACCCTCATCAGCGCTGAGGACGGGGAAGTCATGTGACAACAACATGTGGAGCTGCTTCAGCAAATACAAATTTACACATGAACAATGACACTGAGAAACTTTAATAAGCATTTAATTGAAATTAAACAGCAACCAATTTAAAATAGGACAATTGTTTTATTTAATTATTAAGTCCATGCAGCTACGAAATAGACTCATCACACTTGACAATCAGAGACAAAGTTTGTGTCGATAACCCCGCCCATTTTACTCACTTTTGATGAATTCTATTCATTTGTACTTTGAATGACACACACACACACACACACACACATATATATATATATATATATATAGCTGGAGCTGTAACAAAAGTATCAAACACGCTTATAAAATAAATAAAACAAAATCTCCTTTAGTCTCATTTCAACTTTGACCTTCTCGCTCACAGCGCCAGTTCTCGCGTGATTTGAGCAGCTATCGTTCAGTAGCAGTGGGCACAGTAGTGTTAGCTCAAAAACTACAACAAATACAAACAGAAGATCACTGCATAGATGTAAGTATACTGCAGAACACTTCATCTTTCATATCACCTCCTAGAATAATAACATGAGCGTTACAGTTTAGTGTGTGAGATTCAGAGAGCTGCACAAAGCTTATTTAACAGCTTTGAATCAATTGATGTGTCTCTAAACCCAGTTGAGCTCTCTCTCTAGACAGCAATTTGGGGCATCCTCGTCTCGAACCCTAGTGAGATGCCTATCTTGACAGCGTTTTGGGGCTTCCTCGTCTTAAACCCTAGTGAGATGCCTATCTAGACAGAATTTTGGAGCATTAAAGTCTTAAACCCTACTAAGCTGTCTGTATAGACGACATTTGTTGCTATCGTATTTATCAAATGTAATGAGCTGTCACAGTGTCCAAAAATAGTGAGCTGCCTATCTAGATAACATCTTTGGGTATCACAGGTTCAAAATTTAGTGAACTACTTATCTAAATGTAATTTGTTGGGCACTGTAGTCTTAAAGCCTAGTGAGCTGCCTAAATGGACCACATTTTGGGGCATCATAGAGTCCAAAGCTATTGAGCTTCCTGCCTAGACTAGTTTTGTGGGTATGGTAGTCCAAAAATCTAGTGAGCTTCCTATCTAGACAGCATTTTGTGGCATCCTAGTCTTAAACCCTAGTGAGATGCCTATCTAGACAGCATTTGTGGGTATCATAATCTAGTGTGCTTCCAATCTAGATGACATTTGTGTGTATCGTAGTCTTAAAATCTAGTGCGCTGCCTATCTAGACAGCATTTTGGAGCATCAAAAGTTTTAAACCCTACTAAGCTGTCTATATAGATGACATTTGTGGGTATTGTATTCATCAAATTTAATGAGCTGCCTATCTAGACTACTTTTGTGGGTATGGCAGTCCTAAAATCTAGTGAGCCTCCTATCTAGACAGCATTTTGGGGCATCATAGTGTCCAAATCTAGTGAGCTGCCTATCTAGATTTACATTTGTGGGCATCGTAGTCTTAAAACCTAGTGAGCTGCTTATTTAGACAGCATTTTGGGGTGTCGAAGTGCCAATTCTAGTAAGCTTCTAGACGGTATTACTGGGCATCATGGGCTTCCTACTTAAACTTGAAATTCCAAAACCTTATGAATTGCCTACCTAGACAGCCTATTTTGACATCATATTGGTCATTCTACCAAGAAAGCATTTTTGGGGATCATAGTTTCAAAATTAGTAAATCATCTACCTAGACAGCATTTAGGGTGACTGAATGTTTATTGTAATTTCTCAGTAGTAGACTTCAACATGATGTCGGGGGGTCCAGCGGTTCTTGTGAGTATTGAGTCGTCCTGTGAGCGTCAGGTACAGGAAGTGTCTCTGGATGGTTTGGAGACGTATGTCCCGCCGCTGTCTATGTCTCAGAATCTGGCTAAACTCGCTCAGAGGATCGACTTCGGCCAGAGTTCAGATTCAGATGATGAACGGCCTGAAGGAGAGAGCAGGGAAGAGTGGCGCAAACTGGAACCAGAGGAGGACGAGGGTATGTCTTTTAGACCTCATTGGTGCTTATTCTTCATACAGGCATAAAACATCACAGCTGCTTTCTGCTGACAGGTACAGTGAAGTTTCAGCCATCGCTGTGGCCATGGGACTCTGTGCGTAACAACCTGCGTAGTGCTCTAACAGAGATGTGTGTGCTGCATGATGTCCTCAACGTGGTCAAAGAGAAGAAGTACATGGCCCTCGACCCAGTGTCCCAGGATACAACTATGGCAAAGGTAATTCAAAACACAAACCACATCAACACAGAGCTTGTATTAAACTCACTATTATAAAAAGCAAGGTGGTGAGAGTAGCCCTCCACAATCCATTGCAAACTTGCATTCTGGTAAGAAACGGCCAGTTTTCATGATCCAATTAATTCCCGATTGATAAAATCAAGTTCCGTCCTACATTATTTTCTCGTTGAATATCCTGTTTTATGCTGAAATATGTTACATTGTGGAGGTAAAATGGGTTGCAAATGCTGTTTCATGTTGACACTAACCCTTAAAGCTCTCTCGGCGAGAAAAATATTGATCAAAATATTAATAACTACAGTCTTGACCAACACAAAATAGGTATTGTTTTAAAGCTTTAAAGCTCTTCTTTACAATGCATGTAGACATTATGACCAAAACTGAACAGGTGCTTTGAAATTTGTAGACAAATCAGAACTGTTCCATTTTAATAATTTGTTAAGAATTTTGCACATTACATTTTATTGTAATTGGTAAAAACATGGAACTGATCAAATAGCCATGTGTCACATGTCATTGGAAAGCTCTCAAAGAGTAGAATACAACCAGCCTATTGGTTTTACTTGCCGATAAAAATATAGCGAGTAAAAGCTAAGTATATGTATACATTTTAAACTAATCGTATTAGGATTCAGATCGCTGCAACCAGAGGTGAAAATCATTCAAATATGGGCAGAGAGGATCATCCACTATAATTACATATGGCCACCAGGAGGTGGTGCCAGGTACATGACACAGACACAATGATGACTCACATGACACAGAATGAAACTGAATGAGATCTCGTTACTCATGCCTTCATGCTTTGAAGAGAGAGCATACCTTTAGTCATTGTTGTGTAATTAGTTCTTATGTACAGTTATTATGTTTATTTGTTTGGAGACGTTTTTGGACACTATGATAAATTATTTTTGTAGTGCTCTAACTTTTGATTGCTTTGTTGTATCAACACAACATTTTGACAGCATTGGGAACAAAACAAAAGCAATTTGTCGGCGCTACCTTATTTAAACCCTGAGATATATAATGTCAAATCAGAAAAAGAAGAAAAAAGTACATTTTTAGCTCAAGTTTTGTGATTTATTTATTTTTTATTTTTTATTTTTTTAAGCTGTTTCTTAGGCTGAGAGTCTCAGAATTGATCATAATCTATATCATTCAAATTTTGTAAAAGTTTTCGTTAAAATGATGCCAAACACTTGTTTGTGTTTTTTTTTTTTTTTTTGTCGAGTTATAAGCCTTTAATTTTGGATATGCCATTGAAACAGGAAATCTTTGAAAACACTCTCAGAGCTTAAAGGGTTAAAACGTGTGTGTGGGTGTGTGTGTGTGTGTGTTTAGACTCCGCAGGTTTTCCAGTTGATCAGTAAGAAAAAGTCTTTGGCCACTGCAGCCCAGCTGCTTCTTAAAGGTGCAGAGAAACTGACCAAGTCAGTAACAGAGAACCAGGAGCACCGCAGACAGAGAGACTTTAACTCAGAGCTGCTGCGTTTGCGCTCACAGTGGAAGCTACGGAAAGTCGGAGACAAAATCCTGGGAGATCTCAGTTACCGCAGCGCTGGTAATACACTGATTTTAGTAGTTCACCAATGTGTCTGTGACATCAGGGAGCATGCCAGTTGGTCTTACACCAAAGGCCTTTTCACACCAAATGTGAATTTTCACTGCGAATTCTTAAAAAGAATCAATGTATTCCTATGAAGCCATTCACACAGGGAGCGAACATTTGCACGCCGACAAAGCAAGATTTTTTTTTTTTCGCCAGGCGATGAAATACTGCGACCAATAAAATATGTGCTTTGGGTCTCGTGTCATGAGCCGCTGCAGTTACCAAAACCAAAACCTGTGCACTAAAGCACAGAAAGCTGTTTTTACCACCGACAAGGGGTAACTCGAGGAAGACAATCTAAACCAGCAGTGAGGATCCTTTTTATAAAAAAAAAAAAAACTCTCTGATCTTACGTGGATTGTCTTCATCATGTGTTTCATATTGCTTCCTTCTTGCCTTCGCATTAAATCTTACGTGAGCACCGAAAAAATTGTTGTTTCTCCACAAAATTTTGTAATCTTTATTGCTGTGCTGTTGTTACCCTTATAGAAGTATCTAATAATGGGTCAGATTGAAGATTAGTGTTTTATTGCTTGCATTATACAGACTCTTGTAGTAAGACTGTCAAATTAAAATTCAAATAGTTGTCGAATTTAAGATAAAAATGCACATTTGAATGCTAAAATGAGCATTACGAATTTTGGATGTTTGCCAATCACTGATGATGACTTAAAGCAGGCGCAGTGCAACGGATAAAACACAATGCAGATGTCTCGAGATGTGTTTTAAAGTTGAATTTCCTTTTGAATTGACACCGCATCTAAAAAAAGGCATCTTTACTGCACAAGATGCTGAAAAAATTGCGAGACACGACGCAAAGTTCGAAGACATCTGTTTAGCGCATGCTTGCATAGAAAAAGACGCACGTGTTCGTAGTGAACGGCCCCCAGAGGTGGAGGTCTTTGGCCGTTGTGTCTTGCTCTCTTATTAGCGTCTCGCTGTATTATAAAGTTCGAGTCCATGGTAGGACTATGCTGAAGAGCCACTAAGAAGTCAGTTTTTTCTTGTAAATATAAAACAATGTAAATGTCAACATCATCATACACTGTATATCTAAAGGAGTGTCCCGATAGCATTTTTTTGAGAATGAGAATGAGTACGATACTTTAAATAAATGATTTAATTAAAACTTTAATCAAATGAAAAATAACAATTATTTTCAACATAATGTTGTACTATTTTTTTATCAAATGAAGTGCTTATATACAGACCCTCACAGCACAATCCAGAATACAACACTGGAGTCAACTAAAGTGCTGCATAACAGAGCATCACAGATATGAGATATTGCTTAAATATAATACAGTTACCTCTGATTTATTATTATTGGTAGTAGTAGTACAGTGAATATTACATAACTTTACAATAGTGATATAGAGTTTCTGTCATACTCGCTTTTATTCTGAAGTGTTTCTGTGTGATGACGGTAGCTTTTCAGTCTGAAACTACGTGACTCAAAGTGATTATTAAACTGCAAAAGTCGGGGTGTGCAGCAAAGCCATTATCTGTATTTGCATTTGTTCATATGACAAAATGATCTATATCTGTCTCTGCATTCGGATAGAACCGTGTGTGGGCGGGGCTTAAACTGAAAGTGCATTAAAACGAAACGCCCATTTTTAAATGTTACACTTACGTTTATAGTTACTATTAATAAAATATGCCTTGTATATGCCTTTTCATAATAATAGCCTAATAATAATTAATAATAGTATTATTTAATAATAATACTTATTATTTTACAATTATTAATTAATTAAATGATAATTATTATTTTTTTCATACCAGATGAAGCTGAATTTGTTGGCCACATTAACTGTGGAATATGTTGTTATCTGTGGTTTCTCCTGGTGTCTCTGATATTAATATCTGCATGAAACAGAATTTTCGTTCATCTGTTCATGTATAACAGCATTATTCTGGAGGCATTTTGCGGTGAATAATAAATACAAATTGAAGCATTAAAAGTAATATAATAAATCAATATAGCCTACAAACAGGTGAAATTATTATGATGTTTTGGTCTGCATGAATAAAAATAACAAGCATCAGTTACAGGGCCAAGCAAACCATCAGCATTTAAGGAAATGTGATTGGACATTTCTGATGATGATTTTAAGAAAAGCTGTAAAAAATGAAATAGAAATGGTTATAAAGCAAAACATTTCATGATAACTTTTGACCAGTAGTTGACTCTGTCACTGAATTTGTGTGGTGCTTTCAGAGTTTGATACCAATGAGAAACACAAAATTCCATGTCAATACAGCAAAGCATCACCAAGATATAGCCGCTGATGCTTTTTGGCATCTTGCCATCTAATTTGTTGGAAATGCTGTTCAAGAACCATTTAGTCTATCAAAAAGCTTTTGATAACTTTTTGTTATGAATGTCTCTAGATGACACATGACAAATTTTGAATGAATTGGACTTGCGGCCTAGGAGGTGTTCGAAAATGTAGGCTTTCAATGAAATTCATAATGGCACACAGGAAGTATGGCTACTTGTGGCAAATTGAGGATCAGCATGCTCTGCATGACCGAAGGAATCTTACGACAGCAGTCGCAGAAATATAGGCACAACTATTAAATGACACCAATACCATGAACATCAGAAAATATGTCTGTAACAGTATAAGGATGGGCAAGGAGGAGGCGGGAACTGGCTGAACAGTAAACATAAAGTTTTAATGTCAAACCTAACTTAAAACCAACATAAACAAACATGCAGCGTGGCCGCGTGCATCTCTCTTTCTCGAACCGGCGTCTCCGGCTGCCCCTTATCTCACTCTCCCACTGATTCAGCGCCGGCCATGCTCCATCACGGCCTGGCCACGCCCTCCTGCCTGTCACACTTCTCCCCTGCCCGATTCAGGCTGGAGCGCCACCAGTCTGACTAACCCCACATCTCTGAACAGTAAACAAAGTTTTAATGTCAAACCTATCTTAAAACCAACATAAATAAACATGCAACGCGGCCGTGTGCGTCTCTCTCTCTCTCAAACTGGCAATACAAATATTTTAAATGGTCTCTTTTGATAAATAGTCATGGATGTCAAATAAATAAAAAATGAGGGGAACAGATTATATCAAATAAAGTTAATATTTATTGCACCAATAGATGAAAATCATGTGGAGGCTAAAAGATCCATGGGTCATGCATGACAAACAATCTTTGGCCACATTCACACAGCAGCAGAATACGGTTGTCAGACCTGGTTTGGGTGCTTAATACAGTCACATTCACAAACAGGACGGTTATTTATGGGTGTGACAACCGCATTCTGTAACCGAACTGACGCATATTTTCAGTTCTCACAACTGCATTCTTGGCAAACCTGTGCAGTGTGAATGGAACCGTACTGGACAACTAGTTGTTAGCTACGTCATGTACAGTGAGAGACCCGCTGCACTGTTCACCCATGTGTCTCATGTGTTTCATGTGGGGTTTTGTTAACTCATGAAACGAGCTGCGCGTCATCTGAAGATTCAGCCACTGCCTTCCACCGGCTGCTCACGGGTGTGAGCCGCGTGACACAAAAGCTGCACTCTGCATGCGATTAAAGCATTTAAAGCCGCTGTCGGTTGGGGGGCCTGGGTAGCTCAGTGGTAAAATACGCTGGCTACCACCCCTGGATATTGCTAGCTAGTTCGAATCCCAGGGTGTGCTGAGTGACTCCAGCCAGGTCTCCTAAGCTACCAAATTGGCCCGGTTGCTAGGCAGGGTACAGTCACATGGGGTAAACTCCTCGTGGTCACTATAATATAGTTTGTTCTCGGTGGGGCGCGTGATGAGTTGAGCGTGGGTGCTATGTCTCCGTGGCAACGTGCTCAACAAGCCACGTGATAAGATGTACGGGTTGTCGGTCTCAGACGCAGCGGCAACTGGGATTTGTCCTCCGCCACCCGGACTGAGGCGAATCACTACGCGACCACGAGGACTTAAAAGCACATTGGGAATTGGGCATTCCAAACTGGGAGAAAATGTATTATGATGTAATGGATGAACTCGCGCCTCGATTGGACTCATTTATTAACGCGGCGGCAATTGTGATATGACATGCCGGTGTTATGGAGGGAAATCTGGCCCAAATGTTGTTGGGGGTGTCGCTGTCCTTTTCTGCATATTGCTACCCCTTTCAGTATATCGTGCTGCCATTTTGTGGCCCGTTCTGCATAACATGGCGGCCCATTTCAACTTATCGCGGCCCATTCGGCCCATTTTCGAGGGCGGCCCTTTGGGAAAAGTCCCAGTTCTCCTGATGGCCAGACCGCGCCTGGCCAAAATGGTAAATTCTCTCATCATTTACTCACCCGCTCCGTTGGTGCGATCCACACCTGCTGTGCACGCAATGATAAACGCATCAGTCTGGTTCACAAATGTATTAATCTTCAGTTCATTTAATGAATTGGTCAGAAAGACTCTGAGTCATTCTAGCAAATTCTTCACTGAACCACAGAGTGGTTAAACATGATCTGACTCTGACTTTAAAAAAAATGTCAAGTTATCATTACTTTCCTAAGATGTCTAACTTGAAATGAACAGCGATGAGTATGTGCACTTGAGGTACGTGAGACTTATTTAAGAAACATAGAAACATAGTTAAGAGCTTACATTTTGTTGCAATTACAAGCGACGATCACCTGTTACTTGAAACTGCTCTCATTAAGTGCCGAATTAATGCTGTTTTCTAATTTCTTCTCGTGTGAACAGTTTTTGTTCCGTGTCCCTGCATACAGGGAAGCTGTAATCACGCCGACACTGAGATGAGCCATCGCACTCGCGCCCTGGATTTGAAAGCATACATTGCGGCAGATGGCCAAAAATTTCAGGCCTTAATAAATATAAATAATATGATCAATGTTTCTCAAGGGCTGACGGTATCTTCACTGTTCTCTTACAAAGTTATTCATGTTTAATTGTAGGTCAAATTAATATTGAAACCACCTCAGCTGCAAGTTTAAAGTTCATCCATAACTGAGATTTAAATCAGAATTTAAAGGAATGGAGCAATGGGATTAAAGTTCATTCAGATTTACTGTGGAATTTAAATCAGGATCAAAATAATGATTTAAATGTAACCCTGATTATTTTTAAACAATGTTTTGTGCAACAGAATTATCAGATAAACCTTGATTTAATCTAAATTTAAGATTAATCCTGTTTGATGCAATCCACACTTGGTCTACCTTTAAATACTCTGAAGACTCTTTGAATGATTTATAGTTGTCTGGCTTCCTCTGGTGGACAAACAGTACAACAGCCTTTTCAGCCTATTTCCAGAAATACAGTTGATAAATTAATTATTTCTTATGTTAAAACCTCAAAATGTTCTTTTGTGCATGAATTTTTAAGCTGTTTTGTTCAGCTTAAAAATTGTGCTCACAAGATATGAGTCAATTAGCCATAACAGGCCACATGCAAAAACCTATCGGCTAATATCTTCTGAACGATTTGACATATCAAAATTATTTTGATAACATTTGGTCAGGAATGTCTGTAGATAATGTATATGAAGTTTCGTGCAAATCGGGCAAACAAATAGTGATAGTACTGTTTTTCACATCTGTAATGTCCTGACTATACATTGTGATCAGCTGAATGCCACTTTGGTGAATAAAAGTACTAATTTCTTTCCATAAGAGCAAAGTCTGTACATTATTCCAAACTTTTGGCTGCCAGTATATAAGGTGCTGAGATTTGATTGGCCATTGGAGGATATTTTTCTTAATTTGTCAAATCGATTGTTTTAAGAATATGTTAGCATTTGAACCAAAGAAGATGCATATTTAATTTGAACATTGTTGCTCAAACTGCTGCAAAGTTATGACAGTTTTTATTTTGTAGCACCCCCTAAGGGCAGAATTGTACGAGGCTCTCTGGACATCTTCTAAACATCCTGTTGACTATGTATACCGAGATTGGTCAAGTTTGGAGTTTGCGTTGAGTAGATATTGATCAATTACTCAAATTGCATTAAACCGTAGGAATTGTATCATTAATATCTTTGGGACAATTTTAGGTATTGAAATTCTGTTGATAACTTTATGTCAGGGGGTCTGTAGATGATGTATACCAAATGTTATGCTGATTGGACTAACGGTCATGGAGGAGTTTGGAAAAAGTAGGTTTTAAAAAAAAAATCTAAATGGCAGAAAACATTTATAGATGGAAATGAAATCGGAGATATATGTTGTGCAGCAACAGCTTGTGGAGAAATCTGTTTTCTTTTTCCGATTGGTTCGCTAGAAAACTTTTTATTTCATACTGTGATTTTATGGTTGTTATGCAGACTTGTCAAGTAGTTCTTCTCGTCCGTGACCGGTGAAGGGCAGACCAGCTGAAAGTTGTGTTGCACCATTTAATGGGCATTTGATGGTGATTTGTCTCTCATAATTGCGTCGCCTCTGGTGTAAAAGGACTTTTATTCATAAAACTTCATGGAGTTTTTTTTTTTTTTTTTTTTTACACACTCAGTGATAGCCTATCTGATTAATCTGATTGTGGAATATTTAAGGGCGTTTCTTCAACTTTTTCCATTGCATGTTCCATGGGTGGATTGTCATCAAAATGAACAGATTTCAGCTTTTTTTTTTCTTTTACCAGGCCTTCATCATTTATTTTTGGTACTTTTCAAATGCATGATTATTTAACAAAGAGTGAAATAAACATAAACCATTTCAATATTTATTGTGTGAAAATAGTTTCTATTAAAATTAAAAAAATGACAACACACAGTTGTGGTGTCATTTCCACCACACCAAAAAAATGTTGTCCCTAAAAATAATGTTTTAACAAAAGTTAGTATACTTGTTAACCAAGTGGACAAAAGTGTCAGTGTAGAGCATGCTTGAGATGAAATTTGAGACAAAACAAAGAAAAATCAAGGGAAATACAAATTGTGAGCAGAATATTTTATTGGGCGTCATTTCCAATCAAGCTGTAATTATGGCAAATTTAGCAAAAAGTGTAAAACGTATTACTTCATTGTGTGTATTTAGGATACATCAAATGTTAGCTATGAAATTAGCATTAGCAAGACAAAGGAGTCTGTCATTTTATTTGAAAAACGTTAAAAATGTAATTTCCATCAGCATCATTTCCACCACAGAATTCGATTAAACATGATAAAGAATTTGATATGCGCTGGAAATTTTCATGACTTTCAGTAAAAAATTACAAAAATGATAAAATCTCCTGTGATGCTTGTACATACACTGTTGAACATTGTTAGCAAACAAATTTAAGAAACTGCGTGTGTGAAAAATGTTTTAACAAGAATTTAGTTTCTAGAAATTCACAGTGATAAGTGTCCAAAGATGAAGAAACGACCTTAAATTTATTAAAGTGATATTTTTATCAAAAGGATGCCACACATAATTTTTACATGGTTAAAATGCCCTCAAAATGGTAAAAAAAAAATAAAAAAAAATGTATAAATAAAAAAAACTCCTGGGAACAAATATTGACCCTTAATGGAGAGGTTAATGGAGATCGGTCTAAATTAAAGTTTACACATTGATGAAATTTTTGTAAAGTATTTAATATTTTGTGTTCACATGCAGGGTCACTGTTCCCCCATCATGGCACATTTGAGGTCATAAAGAACACAGATATTGACCTGGATAAGAAAATTCCAGATGATTATTGTCCTCTCAATGTGCAGATCCCCAGTGATCTGGAAGGTTCTGCTTATATCAAGGTAAAATTTAAAAATGTCTGACTCGCCTATGAGGACATGTTTCACAAGAATGAGCAGAAAACATCAGTGTTTCTCTGTATGTCTGCAGGTGTCCATTCAGAAACAGTCTCCTGATATAGGAGATCTCGGCACAGTGAATCTCTTCAGAAGACAACCCAAAGCCAAACCAGGTATGCCCAGCTAGTTAGTCAGATGTTTCACTGAAAAAATGTACTTTTGAAATCAGATTTTACCTAGTAAGCGAATAGCTGAATGTCCATGTACTAGTTAAATAAACAGCCATTAGGTTCAAACAATATGCAAATTGTTCACTCAGAAATTGTTATATTCACCATTTTCACCATTGTCCAGCTGTAGTAACTCTGTGTTCATGTCTCTTTTTCTCTATCAGGTTCTCAGATGTGGCATTTAAAGCTAGAAGCCGCTCAAAACGTGCTGCTCTGTAAGGAGATTTTTGCTCAGCTGTCACGAGAAGCTGTTCAGATCAAATCACAGATTCCTCACATTGTCGTCAAGAATCAGATCATCTCACATCCATTTCCTGGTATGCACACACACATTGTTCATGTAAAACATTCAAAATCAATTGAAACATGCTTCAGAAATCATGCCTTTTACATTTTTGTGCCACTAGCGGCACCAAATGGAATTACAATCTGTTCGATTAAACAGCCAGACAAGAGAACATGCCTCCAGAAGACCTAGAATTTTGGAGGTGTGTTCTGTAGGGGAATACAGCTTGGGCCCATAGACCAGTAGGCTTGGACTGAAGACCAGGAGTCCAGGTTTCAATCAATTAGTTGAAGTATTTACTGAAGAAAGTTGTTTGCAAAATCAAATGGCAGAAGTCAGCAGTACAAAAGAGTTCGTAGACAGGAGAAACCCATGCAAAATTACGAACTGAACTCAGGTCCAAAAACATCAATACTTATAGTCAGATACAGCATCTAGCTGACGTCAATGTTATAGTCTTCTAGGATTCTGATTGGTTACAAGCATAGATAACTATAGAACACTTCTGAACATAGTCATCCTGTACATCGTTTATCTCACTGACTGTTTGCATGATGCTTTAGTTCTGTATATCAGCTCCAATGGTCCGAATCGGGTCATAGGCCATGGACAGTCCTCTCTTTATGGTCATCCATAGGTCTCTGATGTTCAGTTGTCCACCTCTAGACTGCTATTCTAACTCCACTGGACTCCTGAAACAGAAATACTTGGAGAAACACACACACACACACACACACACACACAGCTTCTCCTATTCAAGGTCATATACCACAAAGCTTCTGTTGGATACTGGTCTTATCCTGTTGGAACTTAAAATATAGAGATAATTGTACTTTCTCTCAGGAGAGCTGAAGTAGTATTCTTGTTAAATTGGCAGAAACATTTATAATCAAATATATGTCGTTGGGTCATGAAGGCACTAGAGAAGCGGCCTACGTGACCTAGGCCTTTTAGTCAGCAGACACAGTGTCGCCTAAGACAGATACGGAATGGTCTCAAACGGCTTGTACGAGCATGAAACCACAGAGAACGTATATTAAGAGACTATAATAATGAATAATTTGCTCACAAGAATAGGATATGTGTTTTATAATGTTGTATACGTAACTCATAAGAATACTGATTAGTTCCACTTAAATCATTCAGTTAATCACATTAGGTTAAATGCTGATCAATTTAGATTGAGTGAATTCAAAGGAGATATATGTATTGTAGAAGAGGAGGTGGTGATTCAGACACGTGTGTGTGTGTGTAGATACAAACACCGATCAGCCACAGCATTAAAACCACCTGCCTAATATTGTTGGTCCCCCATGTGCCGCCAAAACAGTGCCAACCCCTATACTTCTCACCACAATTGTACAGAGCGGTTATCTGAGTTACCATAGACTTTGTCAGGTCGAACCAGTCTGGCCATTCTCTATTGACCTCTCTCATCAACAAGGCGTTTCCGTCCACAGAACTGCCACTCACTGGATGTTTTTTGTTTTTGACACCATTCGGAGTAAATTCTAGAGACTGTTGTGTGTGAAAATCCCAGGAGATCAGCAGTTACAGAAATACTCAGACCTGCCCATCTGGCACCAACAATTGATTTTTGCGATTTTTATCGAACTTATGGGCAATTCACGATTTTATTTTTTTCAACTTTTAAATGTACTCCAACATGATTCAAATTGTATGTTCTTTATTAGAATGCAAGGCAACCTGGTTAGAGAAATCCAAGTTTGCTTCAGTATAGGAAACAAAGGGGGGGGGAGGTGTCAACAGAGTGTAAATGTAAAATACATTTAAATCTAAAAACCCAGATGTTCAGAAATAATAGAATAAGAAAACTACAAAATAATCCTTAGCCAGCGTAAACCAAGTCTATCTAGGAAATTATCTAGAAATCAATATGTATAAATGATCAAGTTTATCTAGAAAGTACTCATTGTATATCAAACAATTTGTGTGTATATTCATAAACCCCTGCAGATAGAGACGTGCCCTCTAGCGGTTGATGCTGAGCAGCGCAGCAGTTTGAAATAATTTATCATTACAATTCAACTAGCAAAGTTTGTCAAAATGATCGCTTGCCAAATGTTGGCTATAGATGCAGTACACTTTAAAACATGTCACAGAACAAAGCAATAATTAACGATGTATCTGAATCATCATGGCAAAAGGAGTGACGGATGTTTGATTCTCCCATATGTATCCTTTCCATGATTTGAAATGAAGCGCAATAATTGTCATGTAACTAACGCTTTTTTATGGGTAAAAACAAAAGAAAGGAGACCGTTCATCAACATGCGCACTCCGAGGCCAGTTAAAGTCTTAAGCTGGTGTATACCTGCATGATGGATGAAGCTGAGCTACGGTCACACTGTGTACAATCGTACTGGGAATATTACCGCTGTCTTTTATATCAGTCTCCATGTTGTTATCCTGTCACATTCATTTGGAGTGCGCCACACGTGTGCAGCTGATCAGATCGGGAGCGGCATTAAGACAAGTGCTGTGATTTCTTTTTCTCTTTTTCATCCTTTGGTGGATTTACAACGTATCTAACTGTAGCGTTTGCAATATTTTTGGCAAAATCTAGATTTCTTGATTAAAAAAAATTTAAAAATCGTGTTAGTACTTATTCCTTTGCTTCTAGTGATTATTCCAGTAGTATAGTGACTAGAAGTATTCTACTGTTACTGGTAACAAATTGCTAAGTTTTGCCATTTGATATTAACTGTTCACTTCTGACTAGTAAGTATTCCAATTGTGAATATTTTATATATATAATTAAATTTTATTAGCAACTATTCGTTAGATATTAGTACTTATTCATAAGATACTAGTACTTATAGGTGCAGTATGTAAGATTCAGAAACCCTTGTTATTAATGACACCTGTGGCCGTTAAGTGAACTGCAGCCAGCTACCTGTTGCTCGTGCTCGTGCACATACTCCATACGGACGCGAGCATCGGCCAAAACAATGACGTAACGTACAAAGAGACAGCGTGATTCGCCGGCATCATGCTGAGAGATGAGGTAGCATAATTAAAATGACACAGTTATGATTGTTTTACTACAAACTTTGAGACTGCATATTATATTTGACTCTCCAGTGCTGGAACAGGGCTAAAACAAAGTGTGGATATAGGTCTGACTATGCGAGACTGTAGTTTGAAGTAATCACTTTTCTTTGCGTGATACATTGACTGCATTTATACGATAGCCTATGTCGGCATTAGCTAGCTAGCCAGTTTTATCAGTAGCTGTTAGCTAAATTTGGTTGATGATGACAGTAGCTGTTTATAAAATAGACTGTACATTATAAATATGTTGACACAATTCAGTATTGATGTGATTCCATCACAACTGTCATTTTGATATATCGATGCACTATTGTTTTATAATAATAGAATGTATATATTTTCTGTATAACCAAGTTACATTACACTAATGAATGGAGCTTTTCGCATTATCTTGAACATTGTCTAGCATTCATTTCATGTGTTATTGTAGTTTACCTTGCTGAATAATTACAGATTAACATTGTTTATGACAGTTACTGTGCAGGCAAGATCAAGTTAGCTAAAATTACACGGATCAATCCTTGTGGCACTATATTTCACATGCTTTGCAGTGTATGTAAGTTTACCTGTCCATTAAGAAGAACGCCAATTCAGGGTCCGTTTTGATCCTCAAAACCGAACGAAGGTCCCTCCAGGAATCAAATGTCCTGCCGATGTTCACTCTAGTTTTCGCTCGACCACGATCACATTCGGTAGATAAATGTTTTTTTGTTTTTTTGTTTTTTTTTGGCTTACTCGGAGTTTGTTTAGAAGTCGGTGTTTGCTGGATTCCACCTCTAAGATAACATTACTTAGTGTTGCAGACTGTTTGTTGTCGCTGTTGAATAGCGGAAGAGAAGCTATTACTGTCTGAGGCAAGGCTCTCGGGAGCACACATAAACATCACATCCTTTGGATTTTCCTGGCAAAAGCGACCCGCTCCCTTCACATGAAAATCAGTCTACAGGCTTTAATAGGCAACCTAGGAAGTCCGGGAAGGGCAAATTTTTTTAAGTTGCGTTACAAGCCGTTCACACATTGGCAAAAAAAGGCAAATATTACATGAAAATTGTTACATATTGCACCTTTAAATAGTGATTATACTTATTTATTACATAATTAAAAATTCAATAAAAAATCCTACCAGTAAAATGTTTTATGTTACTAGAAATATTGGAATAAGTACTAGTATCTAATTAATAAGTACTAATATAATTGAATAAGATTTGGAATACTTAATAGTTATTAAAAAAAAGTATATATTTATCTCACTAGCTTTTTAACTTGTCAGTTGTAATGACTAGTTTGAATGGCTACTGTACTGTATAGTTCAATTAAAAATCTTACTAGTAACATAAAAACTGCAAATGAGTACTAGTAAAACTGGAAGAGATACTAGTGTCTATTGGAATTAGTACTAGGATCTAATTAATAAGTAACAGTAAAATTTTATAAGATACTTGTCACAATTGGAATACTTAATAGTTATTAAAAAGGTACTGTCAAAAGATAATAGTACTTATTCCAACAATCGCTAGTACTATTCCGATTTTTACCAGCAACATTTATCTCACTAGTTACAACTGCTTTTTTACTTGTCAAATGTAATGACTAGTTAGAATGGCTACTGTACAGTTCAATTAAAAATCTTACTTGTAACAGTTGGAATAGACACTAGTGTCTAATAAAGTAGTACAGTACAACTGGAATAGATTAGTGTCTGTTGGAATATGTATTGAATAAGTACTAGTAAAACTGAAAAAGATACTACTCACAATTGGATTACTTACTAGTAACTAAAAAATGCTTTGTCATAAGGTGATTAGTACTTATTCTAAAAGTGACTAGTATCTACTCTGGTTTACTAGTACTTATTTATTAAATAATAGTGTCTATTCTAATTGTTACTAGTAACATTTAAAATTCTACTAGTTACAACTGCTTTTTTACTTAGAATGGTTACTGTATAATCCAATTACAAAAATCGTACTAGTAAATTTAAAATGTTACTAGTAACAATTGGAATAGATACTAGTGTCTAATAAATGAGCACTAGTCAAACTAAAAGAGATATTAGTGTCTATTGGAATACGTACTGAATAAGTACTAGTAAAATTGAAAAAGATACTACTCACAATTGGAATACTATGTCATAAGGTGATGGTATTTATTCTAATAGTGAATAGTATCTATTCCAGTTTACTAGTACTTATTTATTAGATACTAATGTCTATTCCAATTGTTACTAGTAACATTTAAAATGTAACTTTTAAGGAATAAATGTTAAAAGTGCTTGCCATATAAATTGAAATGTTTGGCCATAATGATCAGCACTATATATGTATGGAGGGAAAAGGGTGAGGCCTTTTTTGAGGAATTAAAAGGCAATGCCCCCAAATACTAACATAGTGAATGTAAACCATTGACCTACTGAAAATCTGATATAAATAAAAGCTGATATTTCAAAGAAGGATTATTGCAAGACGTGGTGGTTTATAGAAAGAGGATTTCTAATATAGATAGGTGCTACAGTGTATGTTTATGTTCACTCTTCAGGTCTACAGCTCTCCATCTCTCTCTGTCACTCCACTGGAGAAAAAAAACACCAAAGAACATCACCAGACAAGAGCAAACCAGACGACCACCTGTATGTGTTAGAACACAACTTGCACCAGCTCATACGAGAGGTACTAGCACACATCACAGACAGACATGGGCTTGTGGACAGCCACTCAGTGTCTGAGTGATGTGTTTTGTCTTTGTATGATGGGTTATGTGTTGTTGTAGTTCCACAAACATACGTTGAGTTCAGTGGTGATGCCTCATCCAGCCAGCGCTCCATTCGGACACAAGCACTTGCGCTTAGCAGGACCGATGGCGTATGATAAAGCTGAGATCACCTCATTGCAGCAGAGTGAAGGACTGCTGGAGAAGATCATCAAACAAGCCAAACACATTTTTCTCAGAAGCAGGTACATTATGCACTTGACTGAACTGATGTTTCTCATGATCTTAAAAAAAAAAAAAAAAGTTTTGTGGACAAATATAAATTAAATGGATGAATTGGAGTGGATAGTGAAGGAAAAGCAGCATACATCTGAACTCCTTCAATACTGTTTCAAAAGCATCTCAGGATGAACCTCATGAAGTTGGCTGAGAGAATCATTAGAGTGTGCAGAGCTGTAATGTAGGCAAAGAATGGCTGATTTGAAGAAGCTCATATAAGAAAGATCAGATTTTTAACATGTTTTGGACAGTGCATAATTACACTTCCATTTCCATCTCATAAATAACAAAAGAGTTGGTGTGCCCAAACTACTAGAGGGCAGACAAGCAGAATTAAGCCAAATTAATGTGTAAAAGTCTCTCTTTGCTCCTTGTCTTTGATTGTCAGGACTGCACGGACCATTGACAGTTTGGCAAGTCGTATTGAGGACCCTCAGATTCAGGCTCACTGGTCCAACATTAACCATGTGTACGAGTCCAGCGTCAAAGTGCTCATCACTTCGCAAGGATACGAGCAGATCTGCAAGTATGACTGGAGTCTGATATTTTAACCTCTGCCACTGCTATTAGCCCTTACAGATGAACATCATATTATTATCACACCAGCAAAATATCTGTGGAGAAACACACAAAATAAGAAATTTGCCCCATACTCCCCCATGAAGCGAGTGGTGGAATAACCAGTTCCCAAATTGTAGCTTGCGTTAATATGTTGTCCCTTTTTGTCTTTGTTTTGAAAAAACCAAATTGGTAATTTTTCTCAGATTTACTGCTTTACTATTTTTAGTGAGAATTACTACTTTAAGACTTTAGAAAAAGATAAGTCTAGTTAACATTAAAGTCCTCTGTCTTTCGAGTTTCGAGTTTTTTGTAAACAAACTTTGTGTTATTAGAAGACACCTTCTAACCTAAAGAACAAACAAAAAACACGCACAAATCGTGAAAGGTGTACTCTGTGTTGAACAAAATGTGTAAAATCATGTATACTTTCATGACCAGTCAAATACAAATTGCTTTATCTCAGTATTATCGAAGACTTTCAATCATGTAGTAAATTAATTCAAGAGTGGCTGCGAATATTGCATTTCTACAATGGCATCAGTCACCGCAATCTATTCCTTTACAAAATGCTGCATCTACACTGCTAGATGCAAGTGTAAGTCTAAAGCGCTATTCGGATGGCAGTTGTTTCTCAGTGTGATGTCTGTAAAAGTACATTTTCATGGCTCCTCTGATAAAACTCATGCGTTTGGATGACAGTTAAATCACTGGGGACGAGTGAGACTATTTGTGGATCACATGATTGCAGTTGCACTTGTTATATGGAAAATTCCTTAATCCACAAACTGTGTCCTCTGTATTTGCTTTCAAATATGTTTGGAATTACGCTGAAGTTAAAATAAAATTTTCAAAGCATGTATGAGGAAGCCACGCTCTAAAACACTGCGGACATTTACATTATTTTTCACATACAGCACAAGCCAAAATGATTTTGCAAAGAGCAATTAAACTAATCAAGAAACAGTAGGGACAAGACTGTTTCACAATGTAAGCCAAATAAATATGTCAATTGGGGTACGCATGCTTCGTCTCTCACCTGCATCACCTCAAGCGCATGCAGGGAGAGAGAGAAAATGCACATATCACTGACAGTAAAGATAGTTAAAATGAAATTTGAGGCGCTGTGGTTAAAATGGTTTTCTTATGTTTTATCTATAAAAATTATAGACATCATTTGGAATTATCCGCCAGTGTTTCAAAAGTTGCTGTGGAAGTTAAACCTTTTAAATAAGGTAAACAATCGGCTTAAACCCTTTTGCTGCTCAAACTGACACAGACTTCTACAAAAGATCATAGTTCTTGAAACAGTTACTTGCTGTACCGCCAACCCTGAAGGAATACACAGGAGAGCGACACCGTTGACTCCCTCAGCCTACAGTCCTTTTGAATCTAACGTTCCTCAACTGGCTATACTGAGCCTAGATAAACCAGCAGTACAGGTGCCAAAAGTAACTGGTGAAAGTGAGAGCACAAACCGATGGCATAAACCGGGAGCTAGACCCAAAGGTGCTCGAGACATCAGACTGTCACGAGTAATGCATATTGCAGCATTAGTATCATCCACCCCAGATACGGCTATGAACCTACTAGCCAATACTGGTATTCTTCCACCCCCAATATGTCTTGAAAATAGATTTGAACCACTGATGAATGTGGATGAAGAAACCCAGAACGTGGTTTGACAAAGATCTCATCAGTCAGCAGCTAACAGTGCAGCTGACAGGTGCTCAAGGTTGAGCAGGCAGCAGCATTCTGCTGAGATCATAGCCAAACCCAGCACTCTGATAGTGGGTGACTCCATTATCAGAAACATTGGTAACAGGGCTACCACCACTTGCTGCCTTCCTTGAGCTACAGTTTCTGATGTGAATAAGGAAGTTCGGAATATTCTGATTAATCATAAGACTGTAAATCGGGTTATTATACATGTGGAGAAAAATGATATTCGGAAGGAGCAGTCAGAACACCTCGAGGGATTTCAATGGACTCTTTGAAACACTTGGGAGATTGAAAGTTAAGTCGTTCATCAGTGTACTGCTCCCAGCCCCTGGAACAAATATGTTTTCTCGGTTGCTTAGTCTAAACACTTGGCTGCACAAAACCTGCCACATGAGAGGACTGAACTACATTGATAACTTCAATCTTTTCTGGAGTCAAAGACAACTGTATAAATCAGATGGCCTCCATCTCAACAAGCTTGGTGCAAAAGTGCTGAAGAACAATATCTACTTCCCCCTCCTTCATCCACCTGCAACGTACACAAATCCACTAAACCTGGATGGCACACAAACATCACCGCAGTGTCAGGATGACCAGAGGATCGCATTTCAGCAACTAGATGGACATTTGATTGACAAATCCCACAATAACACAGCGCAACCACAACATTCACTGCTCAGGGACACAATCCAGTCTGAGCACTACTCACAGAGCATAATACAGTCAGATTGTGATGACTTAGAACTGCTCCAAGATACAGGACCCAAGGAAGATTTCCTGAAAAAAAGCCAAGGGAGCCAAGATAACATACCTCCAGAGAAACACGAGAGCAACATCCCCTCTCACCACACACTATCTTCCTCTCGCCAACATCCCCACTTCTGAGTTTTTCAGAGAAAATGGAGGAATTAGTGTATGCTGGAAGAAAGCTCTCAAACTCCATTGCTGCGAGCCCCCAGATACCAACCACAAAATGGCGGGCCCCTCGACAACCAAAGCCTGTGGGCCCAGCTCACCCTCCCCCTCCCTCAGAGAGAGCTCTCCGGCCACTGCCACAACCTCAGGGCTCACATTGTCCTTTTTCTGCTCTTGATGAACAACAAACAACGGATAACAACTCTCAGTAACATGTATCTGGTCCCCGCTACGGTGGAGGCAGCATTTACAAATGTTTATAGAACAAGCAGGAACCCGATGTTCCTGTAGCTTTTACTATATCTGTTATGTTAAGTGATAGAAGACTAAGGCCTTCTCGAAACGTATGGCAAACCTGTCTAATCTGTTGCCTATTAAACATCAATCCGAGATTGCTGTGGGGTCAAAAACAGATATTGTCAAGTTGGCACTTTTAAACACCCGCTCTCTTAAGAACAAGTCATTTTAGTCAATGACCTCATCACCATAACATAAATGAAACTTGGTTAGATAACAGCTGCAGTGCAACAGTCTTCAATGAATCAGCCCCTCCAAACTTTACTTTTATGAGTGTCTATAGAGCTGTTAGTAGAGGTGGAGGATTTGCTGCAATATTTAAAGATGTCTTTCAATGCAAGCGTCACTTGGTGATTACTTGACCTTTGAATATCTAAGTATTGTGCTAAAAGGTGATCCACACATTCAATTTATAATTATTTATAGGCCTCCAAAATACTCTCCAGCCTTTGTTGATGATTTTACAGAACTGTTATCAGCAACTTGCTCTGAATTTGACTGTTTTGTTATTGCTGGGGATTTCAGCATTCATAAAGATAATCCTGAACACAACACTGCAAAAGAACTCACAACAGTTTTAAACAATTTTGATGTGACTCAGCATGTAGACGGACCCACACACAATCGTGGACACTCTGGATCTGCTCATTAGCAAGGGTCTGATCATTTCATCGACTCTTATTAAGGACATAGCTCTATCTGACCATTTCTGCATTTTCTTTGAAATAATTGATTTCTCTGGCCACTGAAGTTACATCTGTCTCTGTCAAAAAGAGATACATGCTGTAAATGAGAATGTTCTCCTCGATAACTTTAACTCCGAAGTTAAAAATGCTATTGATGGCATTGCTTCTGTAAAGGTCAGGAAGATTACTGGCAGACATAAAGCACCATGGAGAAACACAATAGCAGTACAAAACATTAAAAGAAAATGCAGGGAAGCAGAACGAATGTGGCGGGGAAAAAATAAAGTCCATTATAACATAGATAAAGACAGCCATCATGCTTTCAATTTAGAATTAGGTACAGCTAGGCAGACTTTCTTCACAAACATTATAAACAGCAACATAAACAACACCCGCACTCTTTTTGCTACTGTAGATAGACTAACTAATCCCCCAAAACAGGTTCTCTGTGAAATGCTGTCTGACAGCAAATGCAACAAATCAATCAAGATCAATGATATTAAAATGGCGATCAGCTCGTCCTCATGTTGCACTGAGGTCAAACAGAAAACTTCAGAAATTAGTCACTATGTCTGATTTTGAGGCAGAAATAGTACAGCATCTTGAAACGTCAACCTGCTATCTTAACACACTCCACACATCATTTTTCAAAAATGTGTTTAACTGTCTGGAAAAAGATCTGAGCATATTACTCCAGTCCTCTTGTCTTTACACTGGCTTTCAGTTACATTTAGAATTGATTTTAAAGTACTATTATATAAGTACTACATGATGCTCATATACATCATGATGGTGCCGCGGATGGCTGCCTTGATGTGGAGCGCTCCTATTGTTTTGTTGTTTGTTTGTTTGTCCTGTGTTTAGTAATCTTTTTCCAGTCAGTTTTACCAGAGATGAACTGCTGAACATTCAACAGCTTATACAAGACAGTCTTTTCCAGGTTTTTGAATATTCAGATGTTTTGCTAGACATTTTAGTTGGAGGCGTGGCTTTGTTGTTCAGGAGACGCAGGCGAGGAAGACGAGCCGGTGCGCTGGTCAAACTCCGTCGGCTGGGCTTTCGAACAACGCTGCCGAACATTCATCTTGCGAATCTCTGCTGCCTTCCTAACAAAATGGACGAACTGCATCTCCTCACCCACACAAACAAGGACTTTTCAACCTCTGCTGCCTTGTGCTTCACAGAAACCTGGCTGAGTGAAGCCATTCCGGACAACGCGTTACATCTGCCGGATTTCCAGATGTTCAGAGTGGATCGCATCGCGGCGTTAACAGGGAAAACGATTGGCGCTGGAACATGCTTTTACATCAATGAAAGTTGGTGTACAGATGTAACAACATTAAAGAGTATGTGCTGTCCTAAATTGGAAGCGCTCTTTATTAACTGTAAGCCTTTCTACTCGCCACGGGAGTTTTCCTCGTTTATTCCGGTGAGTGTGTATATCACGCCAAATGCGTGTTTGAATGCGCCGCTGCAACAGCTGGCTGATCAAATCACAGACGCGGAACAACAACACCCGGACTCGGTTATTATTATTCTTGGGGATTTAAAAAAAGCAAATCTCACATGTGAACTGCCCAAATACAAACAGCACATTACATGCCCCACCAGAGACAGGAACATACTGGATCATTGCTACACAACAATAAAGGATGCATATCGCTCTGTCCCTAGAGCAGTTTTGGGACTCTCTGATCACTGTCTGGTTCATCATCTTCCAACCTACAGGCAGAAATTAAAATCAACCAAGCCAGTAGTAAGGACTGTAAAGAGATGGACCAATGAAGCAGAGCGGGAATTACAAGCCTGCTTTGATTGCACAGATTGGAGTGTTTTTGAGGCTGCAGCCACAGACCTGGACAAGCTCACAGATACTGTTACATCATATATAAGTTTCTGTGAGGATGTGTGCATTCCTACTAGAACTTATTTAACATTTAACAATGACAAACCATGGTTTACAGCAGAGCTCAGGCAGCTTCGTCATGCCAAAGAGGATGCTTACAGGGGTGGGGATAAAGTCTTGTACAATCAGGCCAGGAACACACTGAACAAGGAAATCAGAGTGGCTAAAAGAAGATACTCTGAGAAGCTGAAAAACAAGTTTTCAGCTAACGACCCTGCATCAGTGTGGAGTGGCATGAAACAACTCACAAATTACAGGACTCCTACCACCAACCCTGTGGTGGACCAACAACTGGCTGACGACCTGAATGTGTTCTACTGCAGATTTGAAAGGCCCATCCTCACACCCCACACCCACTCTGACCTTCACGTCACACGTCACACAAACACCAACACCTCCTGCAACCCCCCTCCTACCCCCTCCTGCTACTCAACCTGCACTTA
The DNA here is from genome assembly GCF_019703515.2 of Myxocyprinus asiaticus. Taxonomy (NCBI): domain Eukaryota; kingdom Metazoa; phylum Chordata; class Actinopteri; order Cypriniformes; family Catostomidae; genus Myxocyprinus; species Myxocyprinus asiaticus. Next base: position 3,038,793 of record NC_059374.1, read on the forward strand.
AGATCTGTGAAGATGATGTGAGCCGCGTCTTTCGGAAACAAAAGATGAGGAAAGCTTCAGGCCCAGATGGCGTCTCGCCAACGTGTCTTTGATCATGTGCTAACCAGCTGGCCCACATCTTCACACAGATCTTCAATAGATCACTGGAGCAGTGTGAAGTCCCATGCTGCTTCAAACGCTCAATCAATATTCCTGTCCCAAAGAAACCATAAATCAAAGGACTTAATGACTACAGACCTGTCGCCCTGATGTCTGTGGTCATGAAATCATTTGAGAGACTGGTGTTGGCCCACCTGAAGAACATCACTGGACCCTTTCTAGATCCCCTTCAATTTGCTTATCGAGCAAACAGGTCTGTGGATGATGCAGTCAACATGGGATTGCATCATATCCTGCAACATCTGGACAGACCAGGGGCATATGCAAGGATCCTTTTTTGTGGACTTCAGTTCAGCTTTCAACACCATCATCCCAGCTATACTCCAGAATAAATTACACCAACTCTCTGTTCCCATGTCTGTCTGTCAGTGGATTACCAGCTTTCTGACGGACAGGCAGCAGCTTGTGAAACAGGGGAAACTCACTTCCAGCACCTGTACAATTAGCACTGGTGCCCCCCAGGAATGTGTGCTCTCCCCACTACTCTTCTCCCTCTACACCAATGACTGCATCGCCAAGGACCCCTCTGTCAAGCTCCTGAAGTTTGCAGACGACACCACTGTCATCGGCCTCATCCGAGATGACGATGAGTCTGCATACAGAAGGGAGGTTGAACAGTTGGCTGTCTGATGCAGTCAAAACAACCTTGAGCTGAACACCCTCAAAACAGTGGAGATGATTGTGGACTTTAGGAGGAACACCCCAACACTGACCCCCCTCACCATTCTAAACAGCACTGTGGCAGCAGTGGAGTCATTCAGGTTCCTGGACACTACCATCTCACAGGAACTGAAGTGGGAGACACACATTGACTCCATTGTGAAAAAGGCCCAGCAGAGGTTGTACTTCCTTCACCAGCTGAGGAAGTTCAACCTGCCACAGGCGCTGCTGATACAGTTCTACTCAGCGGTCATTGAGTCTGTCCTCTGTACTTCAATAACTGTCTGGTTTGGTTCAGCTATGAAATCAGACATCAGAAGACTACAAAGGACAGTTCGGACTGCTGAGAGGATTATTGGTTGCCCCTGCCCCCCTTCAAGAACTATACACTTCCAGAGTGAGGAAAAAGGCTGGAAAAATCACTCTGGACCCCACTCACCCTGCCCACTACCTTTTTGAACTGTTGCCTTCTGGCCGACGATTCAGAGCTCTGAGCACCAGAACCGTCAGGCACAGGAACAGTTTTTTCCCTCAGGCTATCCATCTCATGAACAGTTAAACTGCCCCATTGAGCAATAACTATGTGCAATACACAGTTTAGTCTTTTTTTATATTTATCCAACACATCCAACCTCTTCTGCCATTTCATTCCTCTGAAAAAAAAACAACAAAAAAAAACATTTGCACTGTACATAACAGATTTGTATTTGCACTCTACATAACAGATAACAGATTGTATTAGATTGCACTACGTATGTGTATGTGTGTCTGTGTGTATGTATGTATGTGTATAACTATTTTTTATTTTTTATTATCTATGTCTTGCTGCTGTTTTTTTATCGTTGTACACTGGAAGCTCCTGTCACCAAGACAAATTCCTTGTATGTGTAAGCATACATGGCAATAAAGCTGATTCTGATTCTATTACTCGTTTATATATCACTCAGTGGCGTATGACCTAAATATATTGCAGATATGCTTGTTGAATATAAACCTAACAGACCTCTCAGATCATTAGGATCAAGTCATTTAGAAATACCAAGAGTTCACTCAACACAAAGTGAGGCAGCGTTTAGCTATTATGCCACCCGCAGCTGAAACCAGCTTCCAGAAGAGGTCAGGTGTGCACCAACAGTAGTCACATTTAAGTCTAGACTGAAAACACATCTGTTTAGCTGTGCGTTTATTCACTGAGCACTGAGCTGCACTTATTGATTTCACTGAATCATTTTATTTCTGTATTCCTTTTCTTTTTTTTATTCATTTTATTAATATTAACTTTTTTAATATTTATGAAATTACATTTTATTCTTATTTTATGTTCTTAATTGGTTCTTTATTATTATTATTATTATTATTTAATTTTTGTAAAGCACTTTGAATTGCCATTGTATATGAAATGTGCTATATAAATAAACTTGCCTTGCATTACATTTTGTGGAACAAATTATGAATTTCTATGTAAAACGCTCAAAAACCGTTCTTATTTAAATTGTTTAGTGCATCAATTTACGAATTTTAGCGTAAATCAATTGCAAAGCCATTCTTGGGCAAATTCCCTAGGGCAAATCAAATATTTATAAGGAAAACATTCAGAAAATCATTCTTGCATAAATTGGTGCATTCAGTTTAGTGCATTGATTTAGGAATTTCAGTGTAAATGTTCAGTAAAACCATTCTTTCGGATTGGGGCTTAAAACAAAATGTTTTTCATTTCAGTTCGTTTTGAGCAAAAACTCTATTTTTTCGTTCCGGTTCTGCAGCCTCCTTCCCAAAAGGTTACCAGTTAGAACAAAATAAAAGAATGGTTAATAACGTTCATTTTAAAATGACATTACTCTGCGCTAAGGGGTAGGTGAAATACCAATTGCAGCATTGCCAGATCTCACAACTGAAAAAAAAGCAGCCTGGTCTGGAAAAACAAAAAATTATTTCCGGTGTGGTGGATTTATCAGCATAGAAATCATAACAAGCATACAGTTAATTAACAGTTAAATATCATTTTTATTACAGAGCTGCTTCTGAGTCAAAACCCGTCAGCATCAAATCTGTATTATTGCATCATATCTGACAATAATTCACTGAAGACTTAGAAACAACTGAGAAATGTACTTTTTACATCTACTAATGTTTTCCTTGTATCTGGATTAGCCGTGCATGTATATGTAGTAATTATACGTAGTTGATAAAAAGGTCTTCATTCAGAGAATGCGACATCCACAACGGGCAATTAGCAAAGAAATGTGTGATGCAGCAGTTTCCTTCTGGATCAAAGCACGTTTAATTTTTTTGGGCAACATGAAGTGGTGTAGTTCCAGAAATGTACTGTGTTAAACCCTTTGGCCTTTAGTTTCATGAAAAAATTATTGGAGGAAATTAACTTGTTACCAGCATTTAACAATATTGTTTTCACTCTGGAACAACTGAAAATCATTTTGTTCTGGTTTTCGGTTACATTCTGCTAAAATTTTTGTTTGTTTTCGATTTTCGTTCCTTGAGCCGTTTTGTAGTCCCTGCTTAAATTGTTGGATTCGATTCCATGGCATTCATTACGAGTTTCTATTTAAAACGTTTGGAAATCAATTATTTCGTAAATTACAATCAGTTCAGCGCATCAATTTTTTTTGTTGTGATTTACATTTTTTTTATTGATTCATCTATTATACAATTAAAAGCAAAACATGTACAAACAGAATCAATATTTAACCCTCACAATTGCCCCCCAATCCCCAACCCGACCCCCAACAACACCCCAGTGGTCACATAAATATAGACACAAAAAAATAAAAATAAAAATAAAATAAAAATATATATAAAAATCACACACATCCACTACACCTCTCTCTCCACTGTCCCTCCCTGAGTCCCTGGTCTGCAGCCCTGTCTGGGGTATCAGCTTGAGCACGTAAGTGTCTTTTAATGTCTCCAGAGCCCGAGGATTTTGATTTATTTGGCATATTGTCTTCATAGAACTGTTATGAAACAGTGTATCGAATCTCACCAGTTTATGACACAAAAATAATTAAAAACTTGCAAAGTGCACAGAGCTCGCCTTTTACACGTCCGACCCTCGCATGGTGCCACGCGACCCCCAGTTTACAAATTTTTGTGTTAATAATTGGATTCAGTTCCATGGAACACATTATGAATTTATATGTAAAACCTTCGGAAACCATTTTTGCGTAAATTGTTGCATTCAATTCCATGGAACAAATTACGAATTTCTATGTTAAACGTTCAGAAAACCTTTCTTACGAAAATTGTTGCATTCAGTACGTCAATTGTAAAGCCATTTTTGCGTAAATTGTTGGATTTAATTATATTGAACAAATAAAAGATTTCTAAGGAAAACTTTCAGAAAACCATTCTTGTGTAAACTGGTACATTCAGTTTACTGCATCAAGTTACGAATTTCAGTGTAAATCATTCGTAAAGCCATTCTTACATAAATTGTTGGATTCAATTCTGGCGTTATGATTTATTATGTAAAAGGTTTGGATGCCATTCTTGTGTAAATTGGTGGATTCAATTCCATGGGACAAATGAAATTTTTTTTATGTAAAATGTTCAGAAAACCATTCTAACATAAATTTTTATATTCAATTCCATAGGACACATTATGAATTTATTTGAAAAACATTGGTAAAAGCATTTTTGCATAACTTGGTGCATTCAGTTCAGTGCATCAATTTACGCATTTCAGTGCAAATCATCCATAAAGCCATTCTTACGGAAATTGTTGGATTTAATTCTGACATTATGAATTTCTGTGTAAAACGTTCGAATACCACTCGTGTAAGTTGTTACAAATTACAAATTTCTATGTAAAATGTTCAGAAAATCGTTCTAACATAAATTGTTGCATCCACCTCTATGGGACACATTATGAATTTCTATGTAAAACATTTGGTAACCATTGTTGCGTAAAATGTTGCATTCAGTTCAGTAAATCAGTGTATGAATTTCAGCGTAAATCATTCGTAAAGCCATTCTTACTTTAATGGTTGGATTCAATTTCATGGGGCAAATTACAAATTTACATGTAAAAAGTTGCATATAATTATTTTGCATTAAATATAAGAGTTTATGAATTTCTTCTTAAATTGTTCCTAAAACCATTCAATATGACAGTTTAGGAATGTAGTAAACATTTGAATAACCATTATTACATATATTGTTGCATTTAATTAAGTGTGGCAATTTACGTAAGAATGGTTTTATGAATGATGTACTCACAAAATTGTTTTGCTCGCTTTTTATGAGTGAGATCCAATGATAGGCAAAACCTCTTCTTCCTCATCTTCCTCTTCAGATCAATCCAGCTGCAGTTAAATGTTGGCGTGGAGCAGATCAGAGTAGTGCACAGAGACGGACGCGTCATCACGCTATCACACCAAGAACAGGAGCTGCAGGACTTCCTGCTGTCACAGGTACTGACGCCCTTCCACACGCACTTCAGTTTCAAATTCAAAGAGGAAAGAGAAGTTGTACTGAGTGTGTGTGTTTGTGCAGATGTCACAGCATCAGGTGCATGCCGTGCAGCAGTTGGCTAAAGTCATGGGTTGGCATGTGTTGAGTTTTAGTAATCACGTGGGTCTCGGTCCCATCGAGAGCATCGGAAACGCCTCGGCCATCACTGTCGCATCACCAAATGGCGAATACGCCATCTCAGGTACACATATACACACAAACACACACGTCTGGTAACGAAGTCCTCTCAGACCTATAGACACACACTTCTTGATTTAACCCTTGTGCTGTGTTCCTCATTGGCTACCACTCCTTGTGTTCCCGGGGTCAAAATGACCAACCCATTTAAATGGTTTATGAGTCTCACATAATCCATTTTTTATCACTAAATATTGAATTTGAATTGAAAATTGAAATATTTTGTTTTTAACTTTTTATCTAGTAACTAGAACAGGTTTTGTACCTCTTTTTGGAACTTTATTTTAAAAAAGAAAGTGGGCTTTATTGAAATGACCTTATACAACTTTTTTTTTCCGAGTTAAAAAAAAAAGCATTATTTATTATTTTGTATATTAAAAAACATTAACAAATTTTCTGTGCTATTTATCACACAATTTTATTTTAATGTTGTTTTAGTATTTATCAAAGAAGTTTGCTTTGACACACATTTATTTTCTCAAAAATTGCACATACCTGTAGTGTTACTGGTCAAAATTGATGACATACAAGAAAGAACATCAGCCTATGAATCAAGGGGTGTGTGTTTTTGTTTGAATACTGCATGTGTGCAAGTACACATCAGGCTCCGGAACACTCATTTTTTATTTTTGTAGCCCTGCCCATTATTTTCTAATGGCTGGTCATTTTTGACCTGAAACACAACAGCTGTTACAAAGTGAAATAAAACCAATAAAATGTATAGAAATGGTCAATGTTTTTTTTTTGAGTGTTTTTAGATACCATATGTGAACAAAGTCAAGAAATTTTATTCCATTTGGATTTAGTAAAAAAAACAAAACAAAAACAATACATAAATGACTGGAACACAACGTATGGGTTAAGGAATGTTCCTGGGTTAAATGCAACTTAAGTTCTGTGTACAGCATCTGTGGCCTTCTGTCAATTACCACAGAAAATAATTTCCGCTCGTCCCTCAGTAAAAACAAAGTAATAATATTTGCAGTAGATTAGTGGTTCTCCACCTTTTTGACTCCCATTGTCCAGGACAATTTTCAAAGCCACAGAATCTAGAATTGTCAATAAAATACTTATCACGATTAATTTTGTGATTCCAGACATTTCAGGAACTGTATGTTGATATGTTGTAGGCCTACCTCATGATTTTAACTAATTTCAGCATTTAAAGGAAGTTTTTAATTTTAAATAATTTCAAGACACCTTGAGGTCCCCTTGGAAGATTGTTGAGGCCCCCTAGTGGGTTCCGGTCCCCTGGTTGAGAACCACTGCAGTAAATAATGTGTAATTTGTTATGTTTACATTAGTGTTTATGGCACTAATGCGCTAACACGCTATACACGGCCATAATATGTGCCGATTACACTCTGTTATTGTAATTTATGATGACTGATACTACTGCAAATATTAGTGTATAAAAGAGTGTTAATGAGAAAGATACAGACAAAAGAATGATGACAAGAGGCATATCTTACTTTGGGCAGATGTGTGAATGGCTTTTGATGCAGATGGCACATGAGTGAATGGGCTCTTAAGAGTATTTGAGTAGATTTGATTCCATTTGTAGACTAATTAAACAAAATTGTCTTTGAAAATGTCTCTATGCGAACGATTGTACAAATGTGGGTTAGTTTGCACCAGCTCGCTAATAACTCTGCACACCAGTGTGTTCATGTTGGCTGACCTTGACTGACTGGGGACATGAACCTGGAGCAAATGTCAGCCTCAAAGTAGGTGGCGCTCCAGGTTACACCCACCGATGATGTGGACCAGTGGCAGTAAGAAGGTGTTTAGCAGCAGATATGAAGTTTTCTTGAGAGTTCACGCTGGCGAGCTGTTTCGAACCACCGAAACAAACTCAAAAACACAAACTAAATTTTTTTGTCGATATTTTTTTCTGTGATAATCAACAACATGTCACAGATGCTGTATATAGAGTTCTAAGATGTATTAAACCTTGAACATTGCTGTAATATAGAGCAACACTCTGGTTCCGGAAGTAAAAGTCCCATTCATTTTTCCCATTTTCCCATATTGCAAAATATCCCGATATGTACAAATATAAGTAGTGATTTTAGGTTGTACTTATAATCAACAACCTAAAATCAATAGTTTGATATATTCCCATCATTTTTTATACAATTACATAATTCACAATGCTTTATGGGATTGTAGTTTGTGCCCTCGTGAAAGAAGGGCATGTCTTTATGTCCGATTACTTTTTTGCCTTTTTTTTTTTTTTTTTGATGATGTGATGCTTCTTTGGAGCTGGTTGGTTTGGTTCATGGCTCACAACCCTTTAAGTATTTTATAAAAAGGCTATGGAAAAAAAGAATGAGGAAAATACTTCCGGAACCCAGACAGCTGAAAAAGTGTTGCGCTCTATGCTTCAGTTTAGTCATCATGTCAAATTAACCAATCTGCTGTCAGAATATGACCTGTCTTTCTTCCTGTCTGCCTGTAGTGCGTAACGGTCCAGAGAGCGGCTGTAAGGTTCTGGTCCAGTTTTCTCAAAGTCAGGCTAAAGATCTGTCAAAGAGTGATGTGGTGCAGGATGCTAAATGGACTCATTTGAGGGGCCCTTATAAAGAAGTGCACTGGGGCCGAATGGAGGGAAAAAACTTTGTTTATAAAATGGAGCTGCTCATGGCTGCACTGACACCGTGTCCCTAGAGCACATTATATAACTGTTTTATACAGATGGTCCTGTTGTTTGATCTCTTCTCTCAGTGTTTCTCACTCTTTTTACATTTTCCGAATTAATCATTTGACCCCAGCACTGCTAATGCTGAGTGATTTCATCTGTAAATGATTCCTGAAATGCTCCTCTGCTTCAGTCATGGAATTGTTATGTCATTTTTCTAGGAAAGACCAACTTTGGTCACAGACTTGTGTTGGAAATAAAATATTTGTAATTTCAACTTTGTATTTTCTCTTTTTTTTTTAGATGGCAAGCATGCAAGTATAGAAAGGTTGTCCAAACACATATGTAGTTCTAAAGGATGAATCTAGATAAATAGAAAATCAAGGACAATAAATCAGAATTTAATGAGTAATCCTTTACAATCAAGAAGGACAAGCATACATTGGCCAAAATAAACATTGTGTACACATTTATACAAAGTTCCCTTGGCTATGGAAAGCCTGGGGAATTTGTAAAATATCAAAATTCATAAATATACATTTGTCTAGATATATTCTGCTCAAAAATATTTTATTGGCTAGATATATTGCTTTTACCCAGTTGAGCCACATTTGAGCCAAATTAATTTTTTGTCTTCTAGATGTGTGTACACTAAAATCATAAATGGGCAAATCAAATCTAGATTCACCCCAGCAAAATCGACAAAACTCATCCAGTAATCACAAACTGTAAATGTCATAAGTCAAACTTGGGTAAATGATAAATGTCCAAATATTTTAACTACTCAAACACTTGTTTCTTATAGACGCTTTGACAGTGTCGGTGTACAGCACGCCAAACATTATAAAGCCATAAAAGCAACTTCAAAACATTCTTCACACACAATCCCTAAAAATCCAATTTACAGGAATTTCTGCAGAGGCTGTTGATGATATTGTAGTGGTGTTCATTTTCTGCTGTAGTGGAGTAAATATGCCACATCATTTTCATACACTTGAACAAAACTCTGATCTGACTCAGAACTGAACTGTCCTGTAGCTAGAATCCTTTATGTGTCAGCTGTAATTAAGTGTGCCATAAAAAATTAGGAATTCAAATAAATTAACTTTGCATCTGTACTGTGTTCTTGATTGGATTATGTTATTTTTTTAGCATATGAAAAAATCAGCAGCTAAATTATTTGCAGCAACAACAAAAACCCTGATCGGGCTATTGTTCAAATAAATGAATGGATTGACTTTCTTATTTAAATCAATGATCAGACAGTTTTCAGAGTTCGCCGTTGTCATCACGGCTCCTTCAATATCACCCGTCATGTCTTTCTGATCGTATGCTGTTCAAACACATTCAGAGCCTGATCAAAAGAACATGGGGCCCAAACACTCTTAAAGGATTAGTTCACCCAAAAATGATAATTCTCTCATGATTGACTCACCTTTAAGCCATCCCAGATGTGTATGACTTTCCTTCATCAGCAGAACCGAAGTGAAGATTTTTATAAGCACATTTCAGCCCTGTTTGTCCATACAATGAAAGCAAATGGGTGCTGTGAGGCTGCTGGCTGTTTGATGGTCCAAAAGTCATATTTAGGCAGCATAAAAGTTATCCACATGACTCCAGTCGATCAATTAATGTCTTCAGAAGCAAACCGATAGGTTTGTGTAAGAAACAAATCGATAATTAAAATGTTTTTAACTTTAAATCGTTGCTTCCAGCCAGCGCTGTTGTAACTCTTGTGTGACGTTCTTTCCTCTGTTGTATACAAAGCATAAGATTCTGACTTCTCGCATGAATGTGCCATTGCGCTTAGGTCACTGATGCGTCGACTGCTGGCAGGAAGCGATTTAAAAAACATTTTTTTTTAAAAAGTTAATAGTTTTAATTATCGATTTATTTTTTACACAAGCCTAAATAAGACGTTTGGACCATCAAACAGCCAGCAGCCTGATGGCACCCGCCGGTTCTGCTGAAGAAGGAAAGTTATACACATTTGGGATGGCTTAAAGGTGAGTCAGTCATGAGAGGATTTTCATTATTGGGTGAACTAACCCTTTAAGGGTGATATTGACAATGCATGTTAATTGGCCCCTGTGCTGGAGGATGGGGCCTTCATAGCATGTGGTTGGTTTTAGAAATCAGGTTAGTATTAGATAGTGATGAATGGATTGGGTCGTCCATTGTGTGTTTTGTTTCCTGCTCTGTTTGACTCAAATGTGATCAGGAAACAACAATGGAAGTTCAAGAGTCCAAGACTGGGGCCCGGAGCATGTGCCTCACATGCCTGGTTACTAATCCTGTACTGAACACATTGATCCACAATGAGTATTATTCTTGTCATCAAGATGTGTCCACATGCATTGATATCATGTGGAATGTTAGAGAGTGATGCAGTTCGGACTTTATGATGTGAATGTAAGAAATTCATCACTGTTGTCCTCTGAGCACAAGTACTTCCTTCTCAAACGCTCATCTTTGCTTTAGAGATGGACTGTTTCGTGTATATAAGCTGCTATGTTCATGTTTGTGCTCTTCACAGCAGCTGCAGTTCAGTCCCATTGTGCTCTAAAATATAATAAAAGAAAAGAAATGCCCAGTCAGTAAATTCAGATTACAAATGACAACTTAATATACTGTATATGGGTGATTCTCGGATTACAGGCACATTTCTGTCCACGGGTTGTATTTCTAGGAAAAAACACATTTCACACAACTATTTTAAATGTCCATAGTCAGTTTAGACAAAGACAGATCTAGACTTTTTTTATTGTGTCTCAAGATAATTATTTGAATACATTTTATTTTAGTTTTTGGTAGAAAATGCATGTTTTGGTGTTGTCCCCAACCCTGAGTTTTAAATATAATGTCATATTTAAAGTAATTAATTTTTATTACTTACTTTCCTACAAATTAAAAAGTGTATTTTAATTTTACATTGTTTAAGCTTGCATATTATTAGCTAATTTTAAGCATACATCTGGATTTTGTTCTTTATTTCCTTTAATTTATACCTGTCCCTTAATGTATCAGTCAGTACCAACACACTACATAATGCACTGAAAGTTTTTTCAACATTAAGTTTACTTGGATCTTAGTGGAGCACATGTCTGTCAAGAAAGGTAAGGAAATGTACTCTTTATTCTTAGTGATAGACATGTACACTTATTACGTGTCATAACCAAAAAGGTTTGTTTTTAAATTATTTTGATGACTTTTTACTTCTATTTAATTTAATGTACTTTACATGTAGCTATCCAGCTAGACTTGCTAGTCATCCATGAGGATAATTTTTTTTTTTTTTTTTAAATGGCAAAGATGTAATCACCAGCACGTCACAGCTTGTGATAGTGATTACAGGTCATGGTGGTAATGATGACACCCAAAATTCCAGCAACCCAATTCTGTCTCTATTCTGAGAAGTACCCATATACAGTATGTATATACATTTACACTACCCTTCAAAAGTTTGGGGTCACTTGTCTGAAATGTTTCTCATGATCTTAAAAACCTTTTGATCTGAAGGCGTATGCTTAAATGTTTGAAATTAGATTTGTAGACAAAATGTGTGCCAACATATTAATTTATTTAATTACAAAACTAAAATTTTATTTAAAATTAGTATTATTTTTTTTAAATGGATGACTTGGACTGAATAATTAAGAAAAGCAGTCACTAAGTGCCCAATATACAGGTGCATCTCAATAAATTAGAATGTCGTGGAAAAGTTCATTTATTTCAGTAATTCAACTCAAATTGTGAAACTCGTGTATTAAATAAATTCAATGCACACAGACTGAAGTAGTTTAAGTCTTTGGTTCTTTTAATTGTGATGATTTTGGCTCACATTTAACAAAAACCCACCAATTCACTATCTCAAAAAATTAGAATATGGTGACATGCCAATCAGCTAATCAACTCAAAACACCTGCAAAGGTTTCCTGAGCCTTCAAAATGGTCTCTCAGTTTGGTTCACTAGGCTACACAATCATGGGGAAGACTGCTGATCTGACAGTTGTCCAGAAGACAATCATTGACACCCTTCACAAGGAGGGTAAGCCACAAACATTCATTGCCAAAGAAGCTGGCTGTTCACAGAGTGCTGTATCCAAGCATGTTAACAGAAAGTTGAGTGGAAGGAAAAAGTGTGGAAGAAAAAGATGCACAACCAACCGAGAGAACCACAGCCTTATGAGGATTGTCAAGCAAAATCGATTCAAGAATTTGGGTGAACTTCACAAGGAATGGACTGAGGCTGGGGTCAAGGCATCAAGAGCCACCACACACAGACATGTCAAGGAATTTGGCTACAGTTGTCGTATTCCTCTTGTTAAGCCACTCCTGAACCACAGACAACGTCAGAGGCGTCTTACCTGGGCTAAGGAGAAGAAGAACTGGACTGTTGCCCAGTGGTCCAAACTCCTCTTTTCAGATGAGAGCAAGTTTTGTATTTCATTTGGAAACCAAGGTCCTAGAGTCTGGAGGAAGGGTGGAGAAGCTCATAGCCTAAGTTGCTTGAAGTCCAGTGTTAAGTTTCCACAGTCTGTGATGATTTGGGATGCAATGTCATCTGCTGGTGTTGGTCCATTGTGTTTTTTGAAAACCAAAGTCACTGCACCCGTTTACCAAGAAATTTTGGAGCACTTCATGCTTCCTTCTGCTGACCAGCATTTTAAAGATGCTGATTTCATTTTCCAGCAGGATTTGGCACCTGCCCACACTGCCAAAAGCACCAAAAGTTGGTTAAATGACCATGGTGTTGGTGTGCTTGACTGGCCAGCAAACTCACCAGACCTGAACCCCATAGAGAATCTATGGGGTATTGTCAAGAGGAAAATGAGAAACAAGAGACCAAAAAATGCAGATGAGCTGAAGGCCACTGTCAAAGAAACCTGGGCTTCCATACCACCTCAGCAGTGCCACAAACTGATCACCTCCATGCCACGCCGAATTGAGGCAGTAATTAAAGCAAAAGGAGCCCCTACCAAGTATTGAGTACATATACAGTAAATTAACATACTTTCCAGAAGGCCAACAATTCACTAAAAATGTTTTTTTTATTGGTCTTATGATGTATTCTAATTTTTTGAGATTGTGAATTGGTGGGTTTTTGTTAAATGTGAGCCAAAATCATCACAATTAAAAGAACCAAAGACTTAAACTACTTCAGTCTGTGTGCATTGAATTTATTTAATACACGAGTTTCACAATTTGAGTTGAATTACTGAAATAAATGAACTTTTCCACGACATTCTAATTTATTGAGATGCACCTGTAGATGGGAACTCCTTCAGTACTGTTTAAAAATCATCCCAGGGTGATACCTCAAGAAGTTGGTTGAGAAAATGTCAAAATCTAGGCAAAGTGTGACTACTTTGAAGATGCTAAAATATAACACAGTTTTGATTTATTTGGGTTTTTGTTTTAGTCACAACATAATTCCCATATTTCCATTTCTATTATTCCATAGTTGTGATGACTTTACTATTATTCTAAAATGTGAAAAAAATAAAGAATGAGAAATGACCCTAAACTTTTGAACGGTAGTGTATGTTAAGCAATAAGCCACTCAAGGACGCTTCACATCGTGTCTAACAACACCCTTAAGCCGTGACTTTATTCACAATATAGCACGGTATTGAGTGCCTTATTGCTTTTATAAAAGGGTCACCACATGATAAGAATATTAAGGACACAAATGTTCATGTTATATTTTGTGAGTAAAATCATTAAATACCATCCTCCAGAAAATATAGTACTGGTAGTAAACAGTAAACAACATTGCTAAGCAACAAGTATAACCATCAGATATGGGTGCTGTGGAGTGATACAAATAGAAGTTCCATGAAGAGGTCAGAGCTGTGATTTATCATGAATAAAACACAGCCATTGACCAATCAGTATCCAGGACCGGAACTATCCGTTTTATCCACAGTTTCCCTGAGTAACCACTGGGCAGCGGCATGATGATTCTAATTGCCTGTTTTGTTTTTCTGGTCTCGAGATGCCAAGGAAAAACTACCAAAACGAGCGATCCAGAGGAGAACAACCATTTAAGTGTTATTTGGAGTAAAAATGAATTGTGCAACTTGTGCAGTTGTTGGCTGTCATAACAGCTCAGAATAATTAATGATATCAATGTAACTAACCTCTGATCATCGCTTCATGTCATCTACACACTCAGGTGAGGCAATGTCTATAAAAATAATGGTCATCTTGACTCTGTGAAGTATCAGCATGTTTTTTGACATTTTTTACAAATGTAATACCTTAAACAATCCTTTACCCGCTAAGAATATACACCGATGCGAGTGAAAACACTGGAGACTGGAAATTGAAAACAGTCGAATCGTGGAACACTTCCGCGTTCAGGAAAAAGATGAATAAATAGTAATAAAGGATAGTTAGAAATCCATATATAAAACTAAATCTGAATATATCATTATAAATCCAAATCTCTATTTATAAATCCTGAATAAATAGTTATAAATCCTAAATATGGTATACAGTTATAAATCCAAAAATATAGTTGTAAATCCGAATACACAGTTATAAATCTTGATTATGTAGGTGTTAATCTGAATATAAAGTTATAAATCTTGATAATGTAGTTATAAATCCGAATAAATAGGTAAATCTTGAATATATACTATAGTTATATATCTGAATATATAAATCCAATTATATATAAATCTGAATTTATAGTTGTTAAGCCGGCAACATAGTTATAAATCTGAATATATAAATCAGAATATATACTGTAGTTGTAAATCCGAATATATATTTACAAATCTGAATATATAATTATAAATCTGATTATATAGTTATAAATCCTGAATATAATAATTGGAATATATAGTTGTAAATCAGAATATATATATATATATTTATAAATCCTGAAAATATCTGTTGGTGGACTCTCCTCTTCAGTTCACCCCACAAATTTTCTATGGGGTTCAGGTCAGGGGACTGGAATGGCCATGGCAGAACCTTGATTTTGTGGTCGGTGAACCATTTTTGTGTTGATTTTGATGTTTGTTTTGGATCATGTCCTGATGGAATATCCAACCAGGGCCCATTGTAAGCTTTCTGACAGAGGCAGTCAGGTTTTTATTTTTTATTTGTTGATATTTGATAGAGTCCATGATGCCATGTATCCGAACAACATGTCCAGGACCTCTGGCAGAAAAACAGCCCCACAACATTAAAGATCCAGCACCACATTTAACCACGGGCATTTGGTACTTCTTCATCTCTGTGTGCGCCAAACCCATCTCTGGTGTTTGCTGCCAAAAAGCTCTTTTTTTTAGTTTCATCTGACCATAGAACCCGGTCCCATTTGAAGTTCTAGTTGTGTCTGGCAAACTGAAGACGCTTGAGTTTGTTGTTGGATGAGAGCAGAGGCTTTTTTTCTTTAAACCCTCCCAAATAACTTGTGGTGATGTAGGTGATGTCTGATATTTATTGATTTATTTATTTATTTTAGACTTTCTGTCCCCAAGACCCCACTAATTTTTGCAATTCTCCAGCTGTGTTCCTTGGAGATTCTTTGTCCACTTGAACCATCCTCCTCACTGTGCGTTGAGACAATATAGACACATGTCCTTTTCCAGGCCGATTCTTAAGATCTCCAGCTGAATGGAACTTGTTAATTATTGCGCTGATGCTGGAAATGGGTATTTTCAATGCTTTAGCTATTTACTTCTTCCCATTTTGTGAAGCTCAACAACCTTTTGCCACACATCAGAACTATATTCTTTAGTGTAACCCACTGTGATTGATGATTAAGGGAATTTGGCTTGTATGCTACCTCATATTTATACCCCTCTGAAACAGGAAGTCATGGCTGAACAATTTCATGTTCCTAGTCACCCAGGTGCACTAAAAAATGTAAAATATTAAGGGGAATACACTTAAGATATATTTTACTCATAAGAATTTCTAGGAGTGCCAGTAATTGTGACCAACGTGTTTTGGAGAAAAATATTTAATAATGAGATATTTCCCCTCTTTCAATTGTTCTTCTTCAATTAAAGGTTTGATTTTTGTACATTTTTTGAATGAAAGATCAAAAGGATAAACAATGCAAAAAAAAAAATTTGCTCATATTTACCATGGGTGCCAATATTTTTGGCCACTACTGTATATATTCAAACATACAGTTGTAAATCTGAATGTATATTTATAAATCCTGAATATATAAATCTGAATATATAGTTGTAAATCTCTATATTTATATATCTAAATATATACAGTATTTGTGTCCATGAGGGGACCCTCTCTGTGTAGAATAAAACTGCTTTATAAAATTGTCTCATGATTTATACAGTACTGTGAAAAAGTCTTAGGCACATTAGATGTTTCAGAAAACATTTGTCTTAAGATGGTTATTTATATATTCAGCTTTAGTATATCAATATGAAATATCAATTTTAGATTCCCAAACATTCCTTTTTGAAATAGAATAGAAGTAAAACGAGGATCTCAACATCATTGGGTCAGTCTGGGATTACATGAACTGTGGCATGATCTCCAAGATGCTTAGAACAACTTTGACAAACTGTGTGCGAGTGTACATATTGGTGCTGTTTTAATGGCGTAGGGTGGTCACACCAAATATTACATTTGTTTCTCTCTTATGTTTATGCACTTTGTATGAAGTTAATTGATAAATACAAATTCTGGCATTATTTTTGAAAACATCTTCACTATACAATATTTTTTCACAACTGCCTAAAACTTTTGCACAGTAGTGTACACATCTTTCAAAATTACAATTTATTTCTGAGGAGTAAATATTTTTTAATGAGGAAAAAAATTACTGAGTGCACCTTTAAGATAAGAAATAAAAAGAACAAAACAGATTTTGGGATTTATTCATTTACGTCTTTACTTTTTGTCATTAACAATTTTTATTGATTCCACATTCAAACCAACATAAACAGCACATGAAAACACAGAAATTTTCAACAAAATATACCCCACTCCATCCCTCCTTCCCCCCCCACCCACCCACCCAACACACAACCCAGTGGTCAGACACCGAATAATAACAGACACACATACAAGCAAACAGTCCAAAAAAAAAATAAAAAAATACATATAAAAAAACGAAAAAGGGTTCCACACATCAATTAATTACATACACACCATTTAAACTGTCCCTCTCCATTGTTCCTCCCTGGCACCCTCCAAGAAGGCCAAATAAGTGCCCCACTTCTTCTCAAAGGCACCCAAGCCGCCCAGCCGCCCATGCGACATCTTTTAAAAGGCCGCCACTGTGCCCAATTCGGTGCACCACTCATGAAATGAGGGTGCATCAGCCGACTTCCATCCACCAAGGATCACTTTCCTGCCAATCATCACACTGGTAAGGACCCAGTTTTTAATGTGTGTGTTCGCTAAGTTAACCCCTGCCCCATCACCCAAAATACAAAGTCTGGGGCAGAATGAAATCTGAGTGCTCAGGATCTCACAGACCTAACTCTAAACCCTCGACCAAAACTCTTGAATCTTAGTACAATACCAAAAAACTTGGGCTATGTCCCCATCCTCTGATTGGCATCGCCAACAGGTGGGTGTATCTTTAAGACCAAGCCTATGCAATCTAGAGGGAGTCCAATAAAAACAATGTATAATCTTAAATTGAATGAGGTGCATCCTTGCATCCCTAGACATAGACTTGACATTTTTTAAAATCCTACCCCACTCTTCATCCTCCAATACTAAATTCAAGACTTTCTCCCATAACTTCTTGAGAGATGTCAAAACCCCATCCCCTAGACTCTGAATTAGCCAGGAATAGTACGCTGAAGCCTCGTGACCCTTTCCAAAAGCCGCTAGTACCATCTCAAGAGTGTCTGCAGCTTTAGGGGGCTGTGTACAAAGTAGATGGCGCAGCTGTAAGTACCTGAAGAATTGAGATCTGGGAATCCCAAACCAGTCTGTAATATTTTCAAAGGATCTCAATGCTCCATTTTCATACAGGTCACCCAGCATAGCAACTCCCTTCTCAATCCATTCTGTCCAGCAAAAAGGGGACTTGTTAATACACAGTTTAGGGTTTATCCAAATACTTGCGGCAACGTTCAGGTAAACATCCGAATTGAGCACGCGGGAAACCCTTGTCCACACTAACTGCACATGTGAGATAACGGGAAGTGTCTTTAGTTCTCCGGGCAGCTTGGTAGAAAGACATTGCAATGGCAAGATAGGGGCAAGAAGTTCTTGTTCAATGCAGAACCAGGGAGGGGCTCTTTCAGGTGGAAGTGACCAATGAGCCAAATGTCTGAGAACGAATGCATAATAATAAAATGAAATCTTGGGTAAGCCTAGCCCACCTTTGTCAATCGGCCTATGTAACTTATTGAATTGTAATCTGGGATGTTTACCATTCCAAATGAAGGACTTCGCTATGCTTTCAAATTGTTTGAAATAAGAGAGGGGGACATCTACCGGGAGAGATTGTAGCAGGTAGTTAAATTTGGAATACAAAAAATATATTAAGGGGTCAAAATTAACTCTAACTAAATCAGACAAATTTGTGGGGAATAAAATGCCCAAATACTTAATGCCCTGTTTGGGCCACTGGAAGGTGCCTGGCTGGAAGGCCATTACTGGACAGTACACTGTCAGAGCCAAAGCTTCAGATTTAGACCAGTTGACTTTGTATCCTAAGAAATTGGAAAAGGAATTAATAATTCTGTGGAGGCAAGGCATATATTTACTAGGGTCAGAGACAAACAATAAAATATCATCTGCATAAAGCAGAAGCTTATGCGCCACGCCTCCTGCCACCACCCCTGGAAAATCATCCTCCTTTCTTATCATTTACATCTTTACTTACTTTTGTTTGTTCATATATTTGTTTATTTATTTATTCATTAAAAATCATTTGTTTTGGTTTCCCCTCTAAGTAGTAAGTTACCTGGCCTATGTCTACTTGGTCTCCAGTCCTTGTGGTACAGTTTATTTAAGACCCACATACACAGCATAAGAAATGCAGCCAGGATCCCCAACACAATGACAGATACAACACAATATTGTATATCCTCATACAGCACCTCTGAAACATACATGGAACATATTTTTAATGCAAGAATTAGAGAGATGTACTGTATACAGTTGTCACACTTTTTACTACAGTAAATATTAGGTTCAGTTATGAAAGCCAATTTCTGTATAGAGACAAAGTTCTTGGCTACCAAAAAGCTATTAAACATTTCCATCATTATTGCCCCGGAAAAAAAGATGCAGTTCATTGAGCAAACTTTGACCAATAGCAGGGCATGTTGTCAACATGTGCAGGTGACCAGCTATGGTGGTCTTTGCAACAGGGTAACTGAAATGGACATTACAAACTACTCACCTGTTACATTCAGTGCCAGACCTGCATCTTTGCTGTTCCCAGATGGTTCTGCTTGCCTACAGACCTGAAGATCCATGTGACTGTTGGAATCCCAATGCATGTGATATTCACAGAGAAATGGACACTGCCCTGAACTGGTGCCTGGGAACCTGTCTGAACATTGCCATTATTTTTGTAACATATTTTTTTTTGCTGCTAATGACAATGACATTATATACATCACCTTTAAGGGATGTCATGAATCAGATGAATTTTGGCACTTGCAAGGGTGTTGATCCACTGAACATTGGGACATTCTAAAAAGTGGTATACATTTAGCCTTTTATGCATATTAGAACCATTTTTATGTCCGTCTGCACTATTTTCCCATTGTTTATCTACTGTATGTAAATGAGCTAGACCATCATGATTTTAGATGCTGGGCAAGGTAAAAAAGAAAATGAGTCAACTTTTAAAAGCACATCCCAAGACCCCTGCGTTTTATTATACTGTAATACATCGATGTGCCAAAACATTATGACCACTCACAGGTGAAGCAAAAAATGCTGATCATCTCCTAACAAGGCCACATGTCAAGGTCTGGGTAGATTAGATAGTAAGCGAACAAGCAGTTCTCAAAGTCAACGTGTTGAATGCAGTAGAAATGGGCAGGAGTAAAGATCTAAGTGACTTTGACAAGGGCCAAATTGTTATGGCCAGATGACTGGGTCTGAGCATCTCCGTAATGGAAAGGCTTGTGGGGTGCTCCCGGTCAGCAGTGGTGAGTACCTACCGACAGTGATCTGAGGAGGGACCAACCACAAACCGGCGACAGGGTGTTGGGCGCCCAAGGCTCATCAATGCGCGAGGGCAACAAAGGATATCCCGTCTGGTCCGAACTGACAGAAGGTCTACTGTGGCACAAGTCACAGAAAATTGTAATAATGGTTACGAGAGGAATGTGTCACAACACACAGTGCATCACACCCTTCTGCGTATGGGGCTGCGTAGCCACAGACCAGTCAGAGTGCCCGTGATGACCCCTGTCCACCATCTAAAGCACCTACAATCGGCACGCAAGCATCGGAACTGGACCTTGAAGCTGTGGAAGAAGGTCATCTGGTCTGATGAGTCCCATTTTCTTTTACATCACATGGACGGCTGTGTACATGTGCGCAGTTTACCTGGGGATGTGATGGCACCAGGATGCACTGTTGGAAGATGACAAGCTGGTAGAGGGAGTGTGATGCTCTGGGCAATGTACTGCTGGGAAACTCTGGGTCCGGCCATTCATGTGGATGTCAATTTACATGTGCCACCTACCTAAACATTGTTGCAGACCAGGTACACCCCTTCATGGCAATGGTATTCCCTGATGGCAGTAGCCTCTTTCAGCAGGGTAATGCACCCTGCCACACTGCACACATTGTTCGGGAATGGTTTGAGGAACATGATGAAGAGTTCAAGGTGTTGCCCTTGCCTTGAAATTACCCAGATCTTAATCTGATTGAGCATCTTTGGGATGTGCTGGACCAACAAATCTGATCTACGGCAGCTCCACCTTGGAACTTACAGGACTTGCTGTTAATGTCTTGGTGTCAGATACCACAGAACACCTTCAGGGGTCTTGTAGAGTTCGTGCCTCGGCAGGTTAGCGCTTTTTTGGTGGCACGGGGAGGAACAACAGCATATTAGGCAGGTGGTCATAATGTTTTGGCTCATCGGTGTACGTGTTGCGCTGCATCTAGCATACCACTAGTGAATACCACTACTATTTGGGAATATTAAATCTGTACATAAATCTGTAATTAATGAAAAACATGGTATTAAGGGAAAAACGGTATACCGTACAATACTGTTAAAACAGAACTGTCTACCAAAGCTTTTTTTTTCTTGTTTTACTTTTTAATATTTGAGAATATGAATTGGCTCAAAATCTTTTGATTTCATAATTTTATGCACTTTAGGTATGTTCTTTGCAATAAATAATTTAACACTGTGCTGTATGTATTCGTTGTGCCCTCTTGTGGGCCTAGGAGACAATGTCGTTTTAAAAATCTGCTGATCACTTAACATAATCACACGGGATGTCAGCATGTGTTTCCGATAGTTCTGCTATCCTAGGATCGGCCACATTATGCCATCTAACTGACAAGTGTCATCACCCATTAAACTTTTTTGGCACCTGCTCCAGCATTATTATCTTCCCTTATGGCGCGACTGGAAGTGCGTTGCGTCAGCAGTGTGGGAGACCTGGGTTCGCATTCTGCACTAAAACAAGGAAGTAATCACATTCGCATAATCAGTGACAAATGTAATTTGGAGGTTGCATTTACCCCCTAACATTAAATTTTTACTCCACTGATGGTTAGGCTTACGTTGGGGTTTCGTTTATAAAATATGCATTCCTCTTTACTGTATTACAGGCTGTACAGCTGAAAACAACTCGCTTCACAACTCAGTTAAAGCGCACCTCCGTGGACATTTCACCCGGAAAATGGAGCTCACACATGCCCATACACCCAACAACACTTACCACTTTGGCCACTGGGGGCAGTGATTCGAATTTCAGTAAGCACACACTGATTTTAGCTAAACAAAAGTCAACCTACTGTTTCTGATTTTACTGTGAGATCAGTCTGGATAAAAGGTTCACTCAAAAATGAAATTCTCTTATCATTTACTCTCATCATGACTTTCTTCTGCTGAACACAAACTGAGATTTTTAGAATACAATGCAAGTAAACAGGGTCTGAAACTTTGAAGCTCACAAAGCACATAAAGGCAGCATAAAAGTAATCTACACAACTCCAGTGGTTAAATCCATGTCTTCAGAAGCGATATGATAGGTGTGGGTGAAAAACAGATCAATATTCAAGACTGTTTTTAATATAAATTCTCCGTCCTGTCCAGTAGGTGGCGATATACACGAAGAATGCAAATTACCAAAAACAAAGTAAAAGAATGAGGAAGTGAAAGTGGAGATTTATAGTAAAAAATGACCTAATATTGACCTGTTTCTCACCCACACCTATCACATCGCTTCTAAAGACATGGATTTAACCACTGGAGTCGTATGGATCACTTTTTTGCTGCCTTTATGTGCTTCAGAGTTTCAAAGTTCTGGCCACCATGCACTTACGTTTACATTTATGCATTTGGCAGACGATTTTATCCAAAGCAACTTACAGTGCCTGATTACAGGGACAATCCCCCTGGAGCAACCTGGAGTTAAGTGCCTTGCTCAAGGACACAATGGTGGTGGCTGTGGGGATTGAACCAACAACCTTCTGCTTGCCAGTTCAGTGCTTTACCACTGTGAATAATATTCTACAAAAACATTGAAATACTGATTCTCTTATTCCTTAGGCAAGAACATCAAAGAATAAAAACATGCTGTGGTTAAACTGTCGCTCATATGCCAGTACTTGTAAGGCTAGTTAATAATTACATTCTTTCTATCCAAGAACAAGCTGGTGGAGTTTAATACCAGCTGACATGATAAATAAGAGCCTTTCACAGGCTGCTCTCATGACTAACTGACCATGCTTAAATGTGTCCCAGAAACACCTGATTTAATCTTTCACTTTAGGGGTTTGGTATCAGGATCAATGGATCATTTAAATATTCTACACAAGAACAATAAAATTATTATGACCAAGGCCAGAAACATATTGTAATCTGCTTGAGTTAACGTGACTACACTGCTCATTCCATATCAAACATTGCTTTAAAATAGTCTTTAAAATACAATTAAAATTGTCATTCTGATAGCTGAAGAAAGAAAATGAAGCAGAAATGGGTTTGTCCTGAACTGACTTCAGGATTCAAGAACTGTAAGTCACATACGTGGCAGTTTATTAGTTGTTCATCATGTTTACATGTTACGTTTTCACATAACATGAGATATCCATCTGTTTTAATGTTAAAAAAGTTTTAAAAATGCACCTACTGTAAACTTAAAAGTTTAGACATAACACTGCAATAAGGATTAACAATAATAATATGCATTAATATGATTCCTCGTGTGCACAAATGTTTACATGACTCTCTCTATGAGAATATACCACAGGCTTCTATTGCTAAAAAGTACTGAATTATTTTTTATGTATGCATCAGTTTTCAAATTGAGGACATTCCAAGATGTCAACAAATGTAGATTTTATCAGATTTAGCTCACTTCTGGGGACAATTTTGTCTGAAACTATAGCTAAACCCACATACAGACACACTAACACACTTACTGTAATAACAGAGACAAGATCAAGAGAAGTATTTGTGTGTTCTGAGACAAACAGATCCATACAGACAACATTAGAAGAAACTAATAACTCTACACTTTCACTCTATCTTTCCATCTTTTTCCTTGTCTGTATCTGATCTGTTCATTCAACAGAGACACGTTGCACTTGATACTGATCAGACTAGTTCAACACACACACATCCTCATAAAGGCATGGAATACTGGCGTACTACATACCGTGCAGTATACTGTATATCATATACTGTCTACTATTTAAAAAAGCAGGGCCGTTTCTAGGTGTAAGTGGTATAAGCGGCTGCTTTGTGCCCTGTATGCATAGTTTTAACTTATTACGTTAATATGGTAATATTGCATTTTTAATTCATTTTTGTGTAATAATGTCTAGGATCCTAGGAGATTAAATCAAGTGAGAAAATTAGGAGAAAATGAAATAAAAAATTACATTTTTTTTTTTGTTTTTTTTTTTACAGACGAATGTTATGCTAAATGTCTGAAGTTCAGACATGTACGGTAACTCTATGTGACCCAAGCTGATAGCTTCTTTGAACTTGTGACATGTTAAGTCAATCAGCTCGCATGGTGTAAGCTGACTGGTCCTTTGAGTTGTTATCTGGTAGCCAATTAACTTGTGTCTCTCTCTATGTCTAATATTTAAACTGCTCAGTTTTGTAGATAAGCCCGTTTTACTGTAGCCCGCTGCGAGTTTTTTTCTGAAACCCACCTCCACCCCAGCTCCAAAGTCTAGATCTGCTACAGGGGGATTTTATATACACTCACTAAGCACTTTATTAGGAACACTATGGTGCTAATAAAGTTCCCGACGTGGTCTTCTGCTGTTGTAGCCCATCCGCCTCAAGGCTCGACATGTTGTGCATTCTGAGATGCTGTTTTGCTCACTACAATTGTACAGAGGAGTTATCTGAGTTACAGTAGACTTTCTATCAGCTTGAACCAGTCTGACCAATCTATGTAGACCTCTCTCATTAACAAGGTGTTTCTGTCTGCAGAACTGCTGCTCACTGGATGGTTTTTGTTTTTGGCACCATTCTGAGTAAATTCTAGAGACTGTTGTGTATGAAAATCCCAGGAGATCAGCAGTTACAGAAATACTCAAACCAGCCCATCTGGCACAAAAAGTCTTGACATGGTTGAAATCACTGAAATCACAATTTTTTCCCAATTCTGATGAATGATATAAACATTAACTGAAGCTACTGACCCATATCTGCGTGATTTTATGCATTGCACTGCTGCCACATGATTGGCTGATTAGATAATCGCATGAATAAGTCGGTTTAAAGGGGTTCCTAATAAAGTACTAAGTGAGTGTATGTCTATTTGTGCAGCAGCATGTCCTACATGCTCGATGCAGCATGTCTAGCATTTGTCTAATTGAGCAATTGGTTTATGAAAATACATGTTGCTTACTCATTTCTGCCATCCACACATTGTAAAATTGTATTCCATCACTAGTGTTATCACCTGCTCCTCTGTTATTTACTTGATTTGTTGACGTTGGTCTTGGTTATGTTCATTTTCAGAAAAAAAGTACTAAACTGTACCTTTTAAGGTATAAGGGCTGTCACTTGGGCAGGGTACCCCTCAAGTGTTCCTTTTTTCTACCTTTTGGGTAAATAATTGTAAAACTGTGCTGGTACATTTTTGTTCCAATTTTTGTTTTTGTGTATAGTCTCTTATAGTCTGTTATCTTTTTATGGATTGGTCTTACACTTCTTACTGTAGATCCTTTCCTGTTTTTGTTGTAAAAAAAAAAAAAAAAAAAAAAGTTGATATGTTTTTTTTGTTTTTTCATGTATACACGTGAGTGTTCCCATGTGAGTGTTATAGGTTAAGTTTTAGAAAAATGACAACTAAAAACAAACAGATCAGAGGACAGAAATGATGAATGTGTTAAAAAAAGATTACATAAAAGTACTGGAAGCAACTGTGTAGTACACAGTTTCCCATGACATTCTAGTCTCCCTTTAGCCTTTTAAAGGTGCACTCAGTAATTTTTTCCTCATTAAAAAAGTTGAACTCCTAAAGACATGAATTGTAATTTTGCAATATATGTATAAAATCATGATCACACATTAAAATGAAGACTCCAGTCATATCAGTAACCTTATAAAAGATGTTTTATTCTACATGGAGAGGGTCCGCACATGGGGGCTGCCATGTTAGAATCACATGACCAGCCGAATACTACTCGCTTAATTTCAGTAACCGTCCTGTTATTGGACACTTTCACTCAGTGATTAAAGTAATCATGGCTGACTGTGAATAATACATTTCTACAATGACATCTGAAACTGAAAACTATTGATTTTAAATGATGCTGCATCCAAGCCACTAGGTGTCAGTGTACGTCCAAGATGACACAAAGACAAAAGTTACTGAGTGCACTTTTAAATCTATAAACATTTAATATTATCTATAAATATTTTATTTTCAAAACTCCTTAGGTATCAAATAAATAGGTATCAAGTATAAGCAGCTTAAAAAAAAATGGGTAATACTATATGATCTGTGTAATATTATATTATTTTCTAATTGTAAATCTAACCCATTTACAAATCCTACTTGGAATGTCCTGCTCACGCTCTTTGAATGCAACATTCACTTAAATATAACATGTATTTATTGATGCTATTAATTGGTTCTTATGTCAATAGCAGAATATACTGTAATAAAAAACAGAACAATTGTACATATCATTTGATTCTGAACAAATTACAGAAACAGCTAAACACTTTTATTTGAAATAATAACAAATAATTTTAAAAGTCACTTCTACACAACTATGTCAAAATTGAAATATTTGAGGCAATATTTTGATGCATTTCAAATTAAAGCTATCAAAAACAAAAAACATAGAATTTTTGAATGTCATGTCTCCGAGTTATTTTGATCTTCTATAGTTTCATTATCTAACAAAGGTTGCATTTATAGAAAAAAAAAAAAAAAAACATAATTCACAAAAATTCTAAATGATGTCAATGTGAAGATTTTATTGGCATGGAGTGGGCAGCTTCGATTATTGAGCAGATCCCACATACTGGAGTGTGCCGGTTGGTGTTCATTCCATCGGTGCATGCTGAAACATAAGCAACAATGAGCCATTTAGTGTGCCTATGTGTATTCAGGGTGAATCTTATGAAACCTGTCAAGAAAATGTCCAGGTCATATTTCACCCCAAGATCAAGGGACCAAAATGATTTAATTATAGTCATGACAATTAACCTCCCACCCCTTGCCCCACCCCCTTACATTTAAATGAAAAAAGTTACAGTATTTATTTAGATTTAAATTTAGCAATTTAGCAGTAGTAGCGGCTCATGACCAGAGATATAGGTGGGGCAGATCTCTCCTCAACAATTTGTTTGATGGTATTTTTTTTCTTGAATTTGTAATAGAAACAACACACTGTTACATAATTTCAATGATAGTGCTCGCCATATTCGCGATCTGTCACACTGTAAGCACGCACTAATACTAAAGTTACCTTTGGTTTGGCACTATGTTTATGAGCAGATTTATTTCTGCCCCAAAGGGTCTCAATAGCCACTTTTCCACTATCGGGCCAGTGCGAGCCAGGGTTATCAACTGGCTAGCCAGGGTCTGTAGCCTCAGACCTTGAGCCGCAAGACCAAAATCGATCTGCGTTCCCACCATTGGGCCAAAAGCCCCGCAGTGTTGACCTAAAACCCGCCCTTAATACGCCGCCCTGGTACCAACATCACACACCTCCCCCATTTCACAAGCGAGAGGGAAGCCCAAGCTGAGATATCATGTTATCTAGAATATCGAGTTTATATAGAATGTAAACATTAGCTAGCTAGCAAGATAAATTAGAGATAACAACTCATTGTCTGTAACTGCCATGGTGTCCTGAGTGGTCTCTCCACTAACAGTGGAACAATGTCCCAGCGCACCGCCTGTGAAAGTTCACCAAACCATGGAAAGTTTTTTTTTCTTTGGGCACCACTTTGTCCATTGTGTGTTTTAAAGGATTTGTACTGTGCCCGCATTTTTTAAATGAATTTTTTCCTGAACCTGTACCATTGTGTGCTGGATACATATCCTGACAAGTTTGGCGAAACTCCGACTTTTTCATTGAACCCACCTCAATCCCTGGTTGACCATGTTTGGCCCAAGTGTAATCGGTGGGCCAAAGGCCATTGACCGTTTGCCCCAAGAAAGCCCAGAGGAGGCACGATAAAGCCCTGGAAGAGACAGTGAGAATGCAACTGGCCCTGGCATGCACTAGCACACCCTCATTTGGACCGATAGTGGAAACGTGGCTAAGGGCTCGTTGCAGTACCATATTTGACCACAGATTTCCATTGAAAAAACTGAGGGGAGCTGTGGAGTTTGGGATGGAAGCAGACTCTCTCTTTTTTTTTTTATAATAATTGTCTTTATTTATCACACATTTTACATTTGCACATATACAGTGAAATTCTTCTTTTTCACATATCCCAGCTAGGTGTGAGAGCGCAGGGTCAGCCATGATACAGCACCCCTGGAGCAGATAGGGTCAAGGGCCTTGCTCAAGGGGCCAACAGTGGCATCTTGGCAGTGCTGGGGCTTGAACCCCTGACCTTCTGATCAGTGACCCAGAGCCTTAACCGCTGAGCTACCACTGCCCCTTTTTCTCTGCCCCTGTGTAACAGAGCTTTAAGCTACTTTACAACTTAAAAATAGGATAAAAACTTAAATATAAAAGGCCTGCTTTTAAATACATATGTCAGCATTTTGAACACATTTATGGGCAAACAAATTACATTATTGGCAGTTTATAGTATGGGTATATGTTTTCAAGTGGATGAATATTTAGGTGGGGCTCTGCCTTAATTGCCCATATAGATGAGCCGCACCTGTTTAGCAGATGCTTTTTTCCAAAGCCACTTGCAAAATGAGGAAGGATACAACATAAGGGATTCTAAAAGCAAATCACCATTTAGAAGAATGAATTAATTATAGAAAAACAACCCAAAGGTAAAATATCTAGGCACATTGCAGCAATGAGAATTTTGAAATTTGCTTAATTGTCATGAACATAATTCAAAAGATTGTAAGTGGCCTTAAAAAAAGCCACATTTTCTTAATGCAAAATAAATGGCAAATGGTCTGCATTTATATAGTACTTAACAGTTCCAAAGCACTTTACACTTTGACTCATTCATCCATTCACACACACACACTCACACACCAATGATGGCAGATGCAAGGCACTAACCTGCCATTGGGAGCAACTTGGGGTTCATTGTCTTGCCCAAGGACACTTCAGCACATGGAGTCATGTGGGCTGGGAATTGAACTGCCAACCCTGTGATTAATGGCCAACCTGCTCTACCACCTGAGCCACAGTATAATGTCTTATAAGTCTTTTTATTGATTATGGGGTGAAATGTGACCTTGACATGTTTTTATTCGATCAATCCATTATCTTGATGTTGGTTATCTTGGTGCTATGCCTGTCTAGAAAATTAAAAAAATATTATGCTGCCCTCTTAATGATCTGCAGGTCACATACAAACAAATGTAAGTTTATTAAGTATAGAGTAAACCTGATTCAGACATACCTGATTCTTGTTCATGCATGTTCCACACAGACATCCGATTAGTCCGTTAACTACCTGTGCCAGTAACAGCACAGCCTCCACAGTACCGATGCTTAGCTGAATTGAAAACAGAACCACGTTCCACATCACCACATTCTGCGGTCTCTCACACTCGATCCATATTGTCTGATTAAACAGGTAACTCTCTCTGAACAGAGGAAAACAAAAAACAAATCCTCATTATATCCTCACACACCTCTTTTAAATTCATGAGATTAAATTTTAGGTTGTATAGATTCCTATTATACAAATCTATGCCCCCTGGAGATGTTTGTCAGCTGCATTTATCTTTATGAGGGCATATTTTTTTGTTAACACCACATTTTCACATTACCAGGTTCATTAATGACTAATAAGTAATTTACAAATGCATTATAAATCAATAATATACAGTTAATACAACAAGAATAAAAAGGGTGACTTTCATGAAATACTTGCAGAATAGTGAGCATTTTATCTTACATGTTATAAATGTTTAATAAATATACTTATTTATATTAATCAGAAACATAAAATGACCATATTCATGGTTTATGTCACAATGCAGCAAAAACAGACTATTATAGTCAGATTAAAGGAGGGATTATGTCATTTTGCTACAGTCCACTTTGTGTTTATGTTCATTGCTGTAATGTCTTGACTTGTGTTGTCACTTTCCTTGTCACGTTGATGTCAAAAGAATGTTTTTACCTAGTCCTAGTTACCTAAAGTCCTCTGCAAAAAAACTTTTCAGGTCTTCATTCTCATTCACTGCATGGACAGTACCTGATAACCATTAAACCATTCTGGACTTTATGTACATAGGTTTCTAATTTTTGGAAACTCCTGATTTAATGCTTCATAAGTGTTGACTTTACATTTAGGTACATTTTCATAGGTTAATAATGTTGAATAAGTGTTATTAAGCATTTATAACATGTGAGGTAAAAACTCTTTGGCAAGTATTGCATGAAAGTCAAAATTTGTATGCATGTTGTTATAACTGCATATGATTTATAATGCATTTGTAAACAAATGATTAGTCATTAATAAACACCTTTATAAAGACTTAACAAAGAGAAAATTAGGCTCCCAGTGAAGGTCACGTGACGCCATGCGAGGTTCGGACGTGTGAGCTGTGAGCTCTGCGCACTTTGCTAGTTTTAACACTTTTAATGACATAAACTGGTGAGATTCGATACACTTTGTTCCATAACTGTTCTAGGAGGACAATATGTCAAAGAATTCAAAATCCTCAGGCTCTGGAGACATTAAAAGACACTTACGTGCTCAAGCGGATGCCCCCAAGCAGGCCACGAGCCTGGGAGTCAATTTACTCGAGGAAGTGCGGGACATGTGGCGAGAAATGCTGAACATGTCGGCAATGCTGACGAAGGTCGTTGCTGACTTGGAGGATCTCGCTGTGATACGTCGATCGATCACTGCCATGGAGGCGAAGTTCACTGAGGTGGTTACAAGAGTGGGGGATGTCGAGAAACAGATTGATTATTTGGAGTCATTGGAGAGGAATTATCTGCTATCCGCTAGCGACCAAGGTGGATTTGGAGCGTGTCTGGGAGAAGTTGGAGGACATGGAGAACTGTCCGTATCGTCAGAATTCCAGAGGGTGAAGAGGGATAGGATATGGTGAAATTCCTGGATGGACTCCTTCTGAATCTGCTTGACGTAGCAGGCCATAAGCTGGAAATCGAGCGAGCTCACAGGGTTCCTGCTCGGTGATCTGCAGAGGGAGGCAGTCCCCGATCAATTCTGGACAAATTTCTGAGATCATCCGATAAAGATCTTGTGTTATGTGAGGCGAGGAGTAAAGGAAGGCTTTCTTGGAAAAACCACAGCATTTTCTTGTTCCCAGACTTTGCGAATTCGACAAGAGAGAAACGTGATCGATTCAAGGCATGCAAGAAACTTTTACATCAACGGAAGGTCGCTTTTGCACTGATATTCCTGGCCAAATTGAGAACAGATGCTAAGGATAGATGTAAAATATTCACATGCCCACAGCAAGCGATGTCCTTCATAAAGTCAATTGAGTATGTCATCTTGTGGTAATCATGTTGCAGCCGAGTGGACCGGTTCACTGAACATTCACTTGACTGTTTGAGGAAACTGAGCACTTTTTTTGTGCTGGTTTCACCTAGCGGCTGGAGTTTATTTTGTGGAGTAACACACCTTCAGGACAGTTTTATGGATGAATCTACACATCCATAAGTTTGTATTGTGGAGTATTTCTTGCAAAGACATTGGAATGATTAGGTCATTTGTTTGCACTCATGTTGCAGCCTAGTGGACTGGCTCACTGAACATTCGTTTGACTGTTTGACAAATCTGCATACTTTTTTTGTGCTGGTTCCGACTAGCGGCTGGAGTTTATTTTGTAGAATAACACACCTTCAGGACAGTTTTATGGATGAATCTACATGCTCTTTGTGTTTTTTCCGCTTATTGGCTGGAGTTTGTTTTATAGATTATCTTTTGGCGTGTAATTCTGTCTCACAAAATCTTTATAGAAACACCTGATTGAGTAATCCAACGGCAAAGCTGTCATGGGGGTTCTCGTAGGCGTGTATGGACTGTTTGAGTTCAGAGGGAAGGACGCCAGTTGGCGCTGTTGTGCGCGGGGTTACTGAGCACGTTTTTCTTTTTTCTGTTTGTTTGGTTCTGGGGGATGTTCGGGTTCTGATAGTTGCACTAATATTGGAATGGGGTCTTTATAATCTTGTTTTTGACACACGATCTATATTTTATTATATGTCAAAATGTCAAATGTTAATATGAGTGGATTGTCTCTCTCTACGTGGAACGTGAATGGGTTGGGGCACCCCATAAAAAGAAGGAAGGTTATTTCTCTTCTTAAGCATAAGGAATATGATATAGTGTTTCTTCAAGAAATGCACCTTTCTCTGCAGGAAGCTGAAACATTTTGAAAGATATGGGGTGGGCACTTTTTTTTATAGTGCTGGCTCGAGTAAGAGCAGGGGAGTCATTACACTGATAAGTAAACATCTACAATTAAAATGTCACAAACAGAGTAAAGATAAATTAGGAAGAGTCATGATTGTTTTAGCTGACATTCAGGGACAAAGTCTTATTTTGGCTAATATTTATGCAACTAACGTTGATGATCAGTGCTTTTTTATAGATCTTGAAGGGATGTTGCACACCTCATGATATAATATTGGGAGGAGACATTAATCTTTTGATGGACTCAGTCCTTGATCATAGTGAAGCAAATGTGTGCAAGACCCTAGAGCAACATTGATGCTTCACAGGATGTGTAAATATCTTGGTCTTACAGATATTTGGAGACTTTTGAACCCATCTGGGAGGGACTATAAATTTTTATGATCAGTTTATAAGATTTACTCTAGAATAGATTTTTTTTCCCTCAAGTCCCTCATTTAATCTGTTGTTGATTGCTCAACTGGAAACATTTTAGTCTCAGATCACGCCCTGGTGTGTTTAGAGGTGTTGCCATATATGGAGAAAAAGAAATCATATAGTTGGTGCTTTAATGTATTCCTTTTGCAAAATCCTGAATTCCAATAAATGCTAAAGGCTGAAATCAGTGTCTATATGGAGACCAACTGGTCCTCAGTATCCTCTGTGGGTGTGGCTTGGGAGGCACTTAAGGCGGTTCTTAGGGGCCGGATCATATAGTATGCCTCATTCACCAAAAAATCCAAAGCACAAGAACTCCTGGAATTGGAAGGGAATGTTAAAAGTGCCGAGGCAAGCTGAAGCACCAAATGTCATCTAAAGGCCTCAGGGAATTGAACCGATTGAAATACAGATATAATACTATTTTGTCGTGGAAGGTGGAGTTTTGGCTATTCATGGCAAGACAGTCATACTTTGAGTTGGGGGACAAGGCAGGAAAACTCCTGACTAGATATATAAAACAGAGAGAGCTTTTTCTACCATTCCCTCAGTGAAATCTGCTGGTGGTGAAATATTTACCTCGGCCATAGATATTAATAATGCTTTTAAAGAATTCTATCTTTATCTCTATAGTTCCACGTCTTCGTCTACTGATGAGGATATTAGAAACTTTGTGGAACTATTAGAACTTCCTAAACTGATGACTGAGCAAAAAATTCTCATGATTCTGAGATAACTTTGGAGGAGCTTGTCGAGGTAATTAAGGCCTTGCCTACAGGCAAGTCTCAGGGGTCAGATGGCTTTGCCGCTGAATTTTTTAGATCTTATGCTACAGAACTGGCTCTACTTTTGCTAGAAGTTTATACGGAATCATTAAAGAATGCAAAGCTTCCGCCAACCATGACACAAGCCCGGATCAGTCTGATTCTTAAAAGGACAAAGATCCAAGGGAGTGTAAGAGTTACCATCCAATTTCCCTGATCCAGCTAGACGTAAAGGACATCTTTTATACATATAGATCAGGTGGGGTTTATTCGGGGACATAGCTCTTCTGATAACATTAGGCGTTTCATCAATATCATGTGGTCAGTGGTGAATTATCAGACTGCGGTCGCTGCCGTCTTTCTTGACACCGAAAAGGCATTTGATATGGTACAATGGGATTATCTTTTTAAGACTTTGGAAATGTACAGGTTCGGGAATAATTTTATTGGATGGATTAAGTTCCTTTATAGAAACCCGGTAGCGGTGGTACAAACAAATGGATTAATTTCAGAATATTTTACTCTGGATAGGGGCACATGGCAGGGTTGCCCTCTTTCCCCATTATTGTTCTGTTTTGCCCTGGAACCATTAGCAGCCACGATAAGAAAGGAGGATGATTTTCCAGGGCTGATGGTGGGATGTGTGGCGCAGAAGCTTTTACTTAACGCAGATGATATTTTATTATTCGTCTCAGACCCTACTAGATCTATGCCTTGCCTCTACAGAATTATTAATTCCTTTTCTAAGTTCTCAGGATACAGAGTTAATTGGTCTAAATCCAAAGCTTTGGCTCTGACAACATACTGCCCGGTAATGGCTTTTCAGACGGGCACCTTCCAGCGGTCCAAACAGGGCATTAAGTATTTGGGTATTTTATTCCCAGCAAATTTGTGTTTTAGTTTTGACCCTTTAATAAAAAGGTTTTTGAGCAATGTGGGCAGGTGGGTTTAAATAAATCATTAATCTATGATTGGGAAGGTTAATGTTATTAAAATGAATTGAATTCCAAAATTCAACTACCTGCTACAATCTCTCCCTATAGATGTTCCACTCTCTTATTTCAAGCAATTTGATAGCACAGCAAAGTCCTCCATTTGGAATGGTAAATGTCCCAGGTTACACTTCACTAAGTTTAATAGGCTGATTGACAAAGGTGGGCTAGGCCTACCCAAGATTTTGTTTTATTATTATGCATTCGTTCTCAGACATTTGGCTCATTGGTCGCTTCCACCTGGGAGAGCCCTCTCTGGTTTTGTATTGAACAGGAAGTTCTTGCCCATATTGTCGCATAGCAAAGCCTTTTATCAAAATAACCGGAGAAGTAAAGTTACACCCCGTTATCTCGCATTTGCACACGGAATGGACAAAAGTGTTTAATTAACAAGAGTGTTTAATTCAGATTTATTTAAATGTTGCTTCAAGCATATGGCTGAACCCAAAATGAAGTCCCCTTTCTGCTGGACAGAGTGGATTGTGAGGGAGGTTAATATGCTCGGTGACCTATATGAGAGTGGAGTGTTGAGATCCTTTGAAAATATGGTTCAACTTTTTGGGATTCCCAGGTCTTAATTCTTTAGGTATTTACAGCTGCACCACCTGCTCTGTACTATTTTTGGGAGTAGCATACACCCCCCTAGAGCAGCAGATACTCTGGGAGTGGTGATTACTGCTTTTGGAAAAGGCCATGAGGCATCTGTGTATTACTCCCTGCTAATTCAGAGTCTGGGGGAAGGAGCTTCAACTTCTCTCATGAGATTATTGGAGAAAGATTTAAACTTGGTATTGGAGGAGGGAGTGTGGGCTAGGATTCTGAAAAACGTCAAGTCTATATCTAGAGATGCAAGGGTGTGCCTTATACAATTTAAGATTTAACATTGATTCTATTGGACTCCCTCTAGATTGTATAGGCTTGGTCTTAAAGACACACCAACCAGCTGGCGATGCCAATCAGAAGATGGGGACACAACCCATGTTTTTTGTGGAGTGTTAAGATCCAAGATTTTTGGTTTAGGGTTCAGAGTTTTATGTGTGACATATTGACCACTCAAATTTCATTTTGCCCCAGACTCTGTATTTTAGGTGATGGGGCGGTCATTAATATAGGGGATAAATACATAAAAAATTGGGTCCTAGCCAGTGTTATGTTCAGCAGACAGGTCATCCTTAGGGGATGGAAGTCGGCTGGAGCACCCTTAGTGTGGGATTATTATTATTATTTTATATAAATATATATATATATATATATATATTCTTGTCTTTTTGTGTGTATTCTCACGTTTGACCACAGGGATATTTGTTAGGGTCAGGGTGGGGTTGGATATTGGGAGGGGGAAAGGGAATAATGGGGGTTAAAAGTTGATTCGGTGTACATATGTTTGCTTTTCTGTTTCATTTGTCTGAATCAATAAAAAGTGTTAATCGGAAAAAACAAAGAGTAAATTAATGTAAAGTAACTATTTAAACGCATATTGTGAGTCATTGTAT
Organism: Myxocyprinus asiaticus; assembly: GCF_019703515.2. Lineage (NCBI taxonomy): Eukaryota > Metazoa > Chordata > Actinopteri > Cypriniformes > Catostomidae > Myxocyprinus > Myxocyprinus asiaticus. The sequence continues at coordinate 3,074,780 of NC_059374.1, forward strand.
ATGAAATACTTCAGTTTAATAATTAATTAAAATAAACTAGGTCTAGAATAGAAAATAAATGGAAGAACTATATCAGTGGTATTTTTGCCATAAGCCCTGGTTAATTTCTGACCCTGCATTAAATGGATAGTTCAGGCTCTAAATTCTGACAAATTATTGTGGCAATTATTAGTTCATAAAATGATCTTACATCGTTTTACACTGCCTGGCCAAAAAAATAAACAAAAATAATAATAAAAAAAAAGAAAAAAAAAAGAAAATGCGGTTTGGATTTAAATAAGCAGACTCTTAAGAGCCTATGATTGGATCATTATTGCAGTGATTCATATGTTTCAGCTGGCAACAACTCTTTTAACCCTAACTGATACAGTGTGTAGCTTCTCATTTCTTAAACAACCATGTTGGAAGATGTATCCCGTGGTTATGGAAAAGATGTTGCTGTGTTTCAGAAGGGGCAAATTATTGGCCTGCATCAAGCAAAGAAAACAACTAAGGAGAATTGGGTTAAGAACTGTCCAACACATTATTAAAACCTGGAAGGATAGTGGTGAACCGTCAGCTTCGCGGAAGAAATGTAGTTGGAAATAATCTTGAATGATCGTGATCGGATATCACTAAAACACTTGAAGTCACATCGTAAAAAATCAACAGTAGATCTCACAGCTACACAGCTATGTTTAATAGTGAAAGTAAGAGCATTTCCACACGCACAATGTGATGAGAACTTACAGGATTGGGACTAAACAGCTGTGTGGCCACAAGAAAGCCACTTTTTAGTGAGGCTAATCAGAAAAAAAAACATTCATCGGACTCAAATTGTGAAAGAGTGGTTCAAGGAGCATGAGGAATCATTTTCACACATGAATTGGCCATCACAGAGTCCTGAATTTAACCACATTGAAAGTGTTTGGGATGTGCTGGAGAAGACTTTACAGAGGTGTTCGACACTCCCGTCATCAATACAAGATCTCGGCCAAAAATTAATGCAACTCTGGATGGAAATAAATGTTGTGACATTGCATAAGGTTGTCGAAACAGTGCCATGAAGAATGTGTGCCGTAACCAAAGCTAAAGGCAGTCCAACAAAATATTAGAGTATGCAACTTTTTGTTTTGGCCAGGCAGTGTGTGTGTACATACCGTATACAGGTGCATCTCAATAAATTAGAATGTCGTGGAAAAGTTCATTTATTTCAGTAATTCAACTCAAATTGTGAAACTCGTGTATTAAATAAATTCAATGCACACAGACTGAAGTAGTTTAAGTCTTTGGTTCTTTTAATTGTGATGATTTTGGCTCACATTTAACAAAAACCCACCAATTCACTATCTCAAAAAATTAGAATATGGTGGCATGCCAATCAGCTAATCAGCTCAAAACACCTGCAAAAGTTTCCTGAGCCTTCAAAATGGTCTCTCAGTTTGGTTCACTAGGCTACACAATCATGGGGAAGACTGCTGATCTGACAGTTGTCCAGAAGACAATCACTGACACCCTTCACAAGGAGGGTAAGCCACAAACATTCATTGCCAAAGAAGCTGGCTGTTCACAGAGTGCTGTATCCAAGCATGTTAACAGAAAAAGATGCACAACCAACCGAGAGAACCGCAGCCTTATGAGGATTGTCAAGCAAAATCGATTCAAGAATTTGGGTGAACTTCACAAGGAATGGACTGAGGCTGGGGTCAAGGCATCAAGAGCCACCACACACAGACGTGTCAAGGAATTTGGCTACAGTTGTCATATTCTTCTTGTTAAGCCACTCCTGAACCACAGACAACATCAGAGGCATCTTACCTGTGCTAAGGAGAAGAAGAACTGGACTGTTGCCCAGTGGTCCAAAGTCCTCTTATCTCAGATGAGAGCAAGTTTTGTATTTCATTTGGAAACCAAGGTCCTAGAGTCTGGAGGAAGGGTGGAGAAGCTCATAGCCCAAGTTGCTTGAAGTCCAGTGTTAAGTTTCCACAGTCTGTGATGATTTGGGGTGCAATGTCATCTGCTGGTGTTGGTCCATTGTGTTTTTTGAAAACCAAAGTCACTGCACCCGTTTACCAAGAAATTTTGGAGCACTTCATGCTTCCTTCTGCTGACCTGCTTTTTAAAGATGCTGATTTCATTTTCCAGCAGGATTTGGCACCTGCCCACACTGCCAAAAGCACCAAAAGTTGGTTAAATGACCATGGTGTTGGTGTGCTTGACTGGCCAGCAAACTCACCAGACCTGAACCCCATAGAGAATCTGTGGGGTATTGTCAAGAGGAAAATGAGAAACAAGAGACCAAAAAATGCAGATGAGCTGAAGGCCACTGTCAAAGAAACCTGGGCTTCCATACCACCTCAGCAGCGCCACAAACTGATCACCTCCATGCCACGCCGAACTGAGGCAGTAATTAAAGCAAAAGGAGCCCCTACCAAGTATTGAGTACATATACAGTAAATTAACATACTTTCCAGAAGGCCAACAATTCACTAAAAATGTTTTTTTTTATTGGTCTTATGATGTATTCTAATTTTTTGAGATAGTGAATTGGTGGGTTTTTGTTAAATGTGAGCCGAAATCATCACAATTAAAAGAACCAAAGACTTAAACTACTTCAGTCTGTGTGCACTGAATTTATTTAATACACGAGTTTCACAATTTGAGTTGAATTACTGAAATAAATGAACTTTTCCACGACATTCTAATTTATTGAGATGCACCTGTATATATATATATATATATATATATATATATATATATACACACCGCCACAACACATATACATCAGCCACAATATTAAAACCACCTGCCTAATATTGTGTAGGTCCCCTTCATGCCGCCAAAACAGCACCAACCTGCATCTTAGAATAGCATTCTGAGATTATAAATTCTCATCACAATTGTACAGAGCGGTTATCTGAGTTACCATAGACTTTGTCAGTTCAAACCAGTCAGGCCATTCTCTGTTGAACTCTCTCATCAACAAGGCATTTCTGTCCACAGAACTGCCACTCACTGGATGTTTTTTTGTTTTTGGCACCATTCAGAGTAAATTCTAGAGACTGTTGTGTGTGAAAATCACAGGAGATCAGCAGTTACAGAAATACTCAAACCAGCACGTCTGGAACCAACAATCATCCATGCGATTATACCATGGTCCAAATCACTGAGATCACATTTTTTCCCCATTCTTATTGTTGATGTGAACATTAACTGAAGGTCCTGACCTGTATCTGCATGTTTTTATGCACTGCATGCTGCCACATGATTGGCTGATTAAATAATCTCATGGATGATTGTTGGTGCCAGACGGGCTGGTTTGAGTATTTCTGTAACTGCTGATCTCCTGGGATTTTCACACACAACAGTCTCTAGAATTTACTCAGAATGGTGCCAAAAACAAAAAACATCCAGTGAGTGGCAGTTCTGTGGATGGAAACACCTTGTTGATGAGAGAGGTCAACAGAGAATGGCCAGACTGGTTTGAACTGACAAAGTCTATGGTAACTCGGATAACCACTCTGTACAATTGTAGTGAGCAGAACAGCATCTCAGAATAGCAAGTTGGCTCTGTTTTGGCAGCACGAGGAGGATCTACACAATATTAGGCAAGTGGTTTTAATGTTGTGGTTGATCAGTGTGTGTGTGTGTGTATATATATGTATGTCTCCAATGTGTCATCTGTATGGCACATGTGGTGCTACAGTTCCTGGATTCATATCCCATAGAGCCCTCAAATTTCTTTTATTTTTGATATGACTCAAAAGCATAAAGAAGGCATGAATTTGAATGTTACTCTGTAGTCCGGTTTAAGAAGGGGTAGATAAAGTTCCCGTCTCCTGTATCACACAGAGGACCATCCTGCAAGCCAACGGCGGAAATGATCATACAGTACAGCGCTCCAGCTGCACCCAATACAGACATCAGCATAGACAGCATCATCTGAAACACATAAACACACATGCAGTAACACATGTACACACAAACACCAGTAAAATTACATAAAGCTTTCAATCTAGTAGCTTAAGGCCAATTTATACTTCAACACCAAACCTACGTTAGTCTGCGTCGTGTCTTCGCAGACAACAACAGCTGTGACTGGTCCGCTTTGTAACCAGAGACCATCCCCCAGGATGATTAAAAAGATATCTGAGGTAGCTTTGCATTTTATTTAAGATTATTTTAAGATCCATGCATTATTTGGGAGCATCTTCTGTTTTTATATTCTGTTTACATTTCATTAAGTTACAATCTAAAAAAAAAAATCATCCCAGAATGGATTTGAAACAACAACATTCCATTCTAGAGTTCAGTATGCTCTCCACTATATTACACAGCCACAGCATTGCCAGGCAACAAAGGGACATACCGAATTTAGTGGAATTATGGTCGAGCACAGCTGTTACCATGATCAGTTTATATTCATGTACATTTTCAACAAAGGAGAAGATAAAAATGTGCTTGGGGAAAAGTACAGCAACCATTCAGTAAACAGAATTCAAAATCTCTGATATGGCAAGCATTACACCATAGTAAGCACAACACACTGCATGAATTTGACATACAAAGCAACCCCACAATACTTCACAAGTCACCAAAAAAGTGAAAACAGAAAAGTTTCACAGGTGTTAAAGAGACATACCCAGCTGAGAGTCAGCAGGTTTTGAATAAAAAAAATATATTTAAAATAGTGGTGTGCTGATATGACTGATATCAAACACAACAGAAAGAAAGAACAGACCAGTCATAATGTATCTTGCAAATTGCCCCAAGCTGGTCTTGAACCAGCAATCTTTTGATCTCCAGAACAGACAGGCATGGCACACTGTGCCACATGTTTTCCAAGGGCTTAAGAAATATATCAAGATAAGAGTCTGCATTTTTTAAATTTAAATTATATTCAAAATGGTGGAAAGTCAAAATGGCTGATATCAAACACAGCAGAAAGAAAGAACAGACTGGTCATGATGTATTTAACTGATTAGCATGCTAGCTGATTAGCATGTTAAACTAATGTTGCCTAGGGATAGCATTTTGATCAAATAGCCTTACAAATGTGTTGGTTAGCATGCTAACTGATTAGCATGCTAACCTATTAGCATGATAAGCTAATGTTGCCTTATGGATAGCATTGTGATCAAATAGCCTTATAAGACAGAAAACCCAACAGTTAGCATGCTAACCAATTATCATGCTAAGCTATCATAGCATGTAGCATGATAACCTTGCTAAACAGACCATGTTCTTTTGAACTACATGTGATGCTGTCTCCAAACTTCTCAATCCTTTCAAAAGATATCACTCCCATATATATCAGAAGAACAACACTAAGACACGAAGAACAAGAAGTATATCTTTAAACAGAAATAATCTGTGATAAAACCTGCAACTATTCAATAAACAATACAAAGATCTTCAGTAACATCAACTCTAACACTGGTCCAGCTGTGAATCAGACCCACAACTTTTCAAATTACAAATTAGTGCTTTAACATTCTGAGCTACTCAGATGACATGCCCATTGAGTGGCAAAGAGACCTCCTGACATTAGAGTCAGCACACACGCGTGGGTTATGTTTTTAACTATAGGTGGTGCTGTTCCCAAACTGCTAAAATACGGACATGATGTCGATGCATACCAATTTTCTTTGAAATCCGACAATGTATTTAAAAGATATATAATTTTTTTAATAAATGTTAATATGGTGGAGAGGCAGTAAAGCCGATATGGGAAAAACTGGTGTCGTTGAAATCCGCAGACACCAACCCCATGATTTTAGGACATACAGAGTTATGGGCAAAAACAGCTATTTTTTTTTTTACATATTTTGACAAATAGGTGGTGCTGTCTCCAAACCTTTCATGTAACCTCATATCATGGTCCTGATGAAGCATACCAAGTTTTGTTTAGATAGGACAAACTGTTGCCGACATACGGCCACACATCCAGTTTTACATCGGCCTCGTTAACTTTGCACTGCCGTAACTTTTAAACAAAGGCAATTCATTTCTGTGTGGCTCGGTCTTGAGATTATTTTGAGCCATTGTTTGGACAAATTGGACCAAGTTTGAAAGATGTGAAACTTTTAAACTGTAAACATAATTATCCAAGATGGCAGTTACTGTAATGGGCGGAGTTATAATGTATGGGGGTTCATTTGAAACATTAAGAGGAGTGTAATCAGACATAAAATGATTTTTTGTCATTGTTGATTTTTTGTTTCTAGGACAAACAGTTCAAAAGATATATACAAAAGAAAATTGTATATTTGGACTGGTGGTGGCGCTATGGAGTTTGTCCTAGAGGTCCCAAATTTGCTATGGGGAATATTCATGACCATCCCTATCAGTGTGCCAAATTTCATCATTTTCCTAAGAACAGTTTTGTGGGCTGCCATAGACTCCCATTGGGGAGGAATAATAATACTAATGGATAGAAAAGCGGCTATGCACCTTTAGTGCTTTGCCCCTAATAATAATAATAATAATAATAATAATAATAATAATGAAAACAATAGGTGCCACAACACCTTCGTTGCGTGGCCTCTAATAATAATAATAGTAATACTAATGAAAACAATAGGTGCCACAGCACCTTCAGTGCTTGTCCCCTAATAATAATACTAACAGATACCATAGATGCCACAGCACTTTAAGTGCCTGGCCTCTAAATGTAGCTGCAAGCAGCAATTATGGGGCCAAGCACCAGCATGGCAACCACTGCACAACCCAAAGGTATCACAAAGCAAGCATAGATAACATTGCCCCCAGACAGATTTGAACCCACAACTTTCCATTCCATAGTTCAGCATCATATTCACTGCCCCAGTATTGACAGTCAACAAATGGACAGAGGAATCACAGCTGATCACAGCTTTTACCATGATCAACTTTATTTTCATGTAACTTTTCAACAAAGATGCAAATTAACTTTTGATTGGGAAAAGCCCAGCCTCCATTCAGTAAGCACAGATCTCCAGAACTACACACATTTCTAATGCATGACTTGCTGAGGTGGGTATAAAACCAGGAACCTTCCATTTGACAAAATGGCTCTAGCCACTGCTCCACTTTGCCACTGGGTTGCCCACCATCAAAAGGAACATACTATGGTAAGATTTTTTTTAAGTGAAGCACAAAAGCCACCATGATCAACTTTATAGTGATGTAACTTTTGAAGATGTAATGGGCAGAGTTTTAATGGAAGGGGTCCTTTGCAGTCATCAAAAGGAGTGTAATCAGACAAAAAAAGAATTGTGTCTCTACGACAAACAGTTCAAAAGATACACACAAACGAAAAGTGGATTTTTGACATGGTAGTGGCCTTATAGAGTTTGCCCTAGAGACCCCAACTTTTGTGTGGTGTCCATTCATGCCCATCCCTATCAATGTGCCAAATGTAATAATTTTCCTACTTACGGTTCTATGGGCTGCCATAGACTCCCATTAGGAAGAAGAAGCATAATAATAATAATAATAATAATAATAATGGATACAATAGGGGCTACTGCACCTTCGGTGCTTGGCCCCTTATTAACATTAACAAAGATTATTACATTCTAACAGATCAATTATAGTGAATTACAGTGCTCTCAATGTCATCACTTAAACTCTGAAGAATGGTTGCTTGTTGTGTAACATCGCTAATTTGTCATTACATTTTGCCACTCATTTGAACTGAAGTTTGTGAAGTCAAAACTAGAGCTGTTGATTTAACGCGTTAATTTTGTGCGATTGATTATATATTTAAAAACAAATTACGGTTTAAATAAAATAACACAATTAATCATGTCCCTGGACCGTAATAAGGAATATTCTTGCCATCGGAGCACTTCAAGCTTGAAGTACCAAGTTTTCAGCAGGGGGCAGTAAGCGAAACTCCAGCTGAACAGACAACACGCAGTTGTACAGAGAACAAACCACACTCAGGCTTGCTTTACACTAGCGACAGCGCAAGATGAGGATGCGTTCTTGCATTTAAACACTGCTGGACGGAGTGCAATTCCAAATGCCGGGATCTCGAGATGTGTTTTTCTGAGTTTCAAACTACTTTTAACTTGACACAGCGACCTAAAAATGCTTTGTTCATGACATGACTCAACCGAAGTGGGACGCTCCAAAAGCATCCGTCTGATGCATGTGTACATTGACTCGTCCTTAGAAAAGCCCTTATAATAAATCTATCTTGAACTGACTGATGAATTCAATTACAAAAATGGATTGTTGTGGACTGTAGGCAAATTATAAGCTTTTGTTAAATAATATGAAAATAAATGATATATTGCCTTCTAAAGCCACTTTTTGTATTGTCTTCAATGCTTTACTCATCTGCCACAATAATGTAATGCATTTTAATTATCTGAATTATTATTTTGCCTATTTGAATAATTGTATTAATTAATTGGCATTTCATGTAATTGATTCGATTACAAATTTTAATTGATTGACAGCCCTAGTCCAAGCGTCAGAGATGATTAAAGCTGAAACTACATAGTAGTAAAAAAGGCGATAAAGCAACAGAATCAATCCCACAGACATGAAAAAAATGTCCTTCCTATAGCTCAACACAACTGAACTTTGGGCATGTACACTCATGCAGAGAGCGGTTACTCACCCCCCATCTGTTTGCACAGCAGCTCCTCTCCAACCCTGCTGCTCGTATCACTGAAGCAGGCAGAAACACCTGACACATGCACATAAAGAATGCAAATCACACATATGCTCAAAATGGAGAAAATGGATGAAAAATTTTCTGTCAAAACTTCAAACCAGGCCAGGTGGAATCTACATTTGCATGTTCTGTGCTGATTTTGTGGGACAATTGCTGTGGAATGGATTTAATCATGGTAAAATGTGTTACACAAAACAAAGAGTAGTACACTGTTATTGATAGCTGAAAACAGTGCTTGTGATCTGATGGGTCACAGGTAATGTAGGTTCTGGGTTGCGGGACAGGAGGTAAAAACAATGCTTAAGATAGAAAAATAAATAGGATTATCAATATATAAAAGGTAGGAGAAAAGGCAATGCGTCCAATCAAAAATTATGCAAATTCATCTGTCAACAGAGTGCAACATTTCCAGAAGTATTTTTCCTTTAATTTAGTTTGAGACTGTAGGGAGAGCGACTCAATTGCTCACAGTGGGTCATTGGAGTGGGCGGTCACTGCAGAGCTCTTTTGGCGAGCTTTGTTAGCTGTGATTCTCTGATTGGTGGATCTTTCTCAGTTGGATCATGGGTAGTGTAGTCCTTCACCAGGAATTCCACTATTAAATATGATTTTTTAAAACCGAAGTTTTAACAACACGAATGGCTTCAACAGAAGCATATACCATCGATTAACATTCTTGGAGCTCACGGTAGGCCTGTCTTAAACTGTTTATAAGTCATTGTCAATTAATTCACCTATGAAACAATGAATGGGATTTTTACTTCCGGAATCAGACTGTTGTGCTCTATTAATTAAAGCTTGTCAAATTAGGAAGATTCCATCATGGACAGGTTGAAATCATTTAAATAATAATACATTTCAATGTTTGACCAAAGACTGTATGAAATTTTTGTCGGGTTGCCTTGATGTCCAATGTAAAATCTCGGTCCTGAACCAAAACCAGTCCAGAACAACTGTCTGAAAAAAATTATCAAATTAGCCAAATTCTTTAATAAATTAACATTAAAGGGACAAAGAGCATCCGGTGGAAATCTTCAGAGCTCTGTGGGAGCAGATTCGGTGTGGACCTGCTTAAAACCCACCAATATTCCTCCTCCGACGACCCCGGGAAAGTACCAGATATTTTCTGTGATTTCCTCAGTCCTCCACACCTCACCGTTGGGAAAGAACAGTAAGATGTTTGCAACGATGGCTAAAAGCCCAAGTGGAAACAGAAGATCGCCGGTGCATTTAGCACATTTTCCTGTACACATGATGAACTCTTACACAAATGTTCCTTTACCTGGGAGAGGAGAAGTTTCTTGGTTGGCATATTTGGTAAATTAATTCTTACATTATACAAGTAACTTTGAGCACTGCATAAAACATTCTTACATACAAAACATTTACCTGTTAAACACAAATGATATTAAAAGGCAAAAAACCAAAAGATATTAATACTTTGCTATGGTTTATGTGGCACTGGCAGATTTTCTAAATGTGTTCTAAAACAAACAAGACAAAAATACTTCTTATGGATATTATTTATTTATTTATTTATTTTTAGATTTAATTTAATCTAGTTAAAATTCTGCCCATTTTTTAACTGCTTCTATAAAAATGACAACAATTACAGTAATAACACAAAATGTACCTGTTTTCTAGAGATCAAAAAAGGGCAAATAACTTGTGGAGTTCAGTGTGGAGCACAGAGCTGTACAGAGTGCCTAGAGAGCCGATAGTTGCTAAGCAGATGTGAGGAGTTTCGTCAAAACTGGTGACAACCAGAAGAGTGTTTAGTATCATGAGACCGCTAAGGTAATGTAAGCGGACATGAGTATTTGTCCCTACGGTCAGTGACCCCGCTTTCAGAAAACAGTCAATAACATAAAGGCCACTCTAAATATGTGCTTAAACTACAGATGGACTGAAACTGAAACAAAACTAACCTAAATTTGTATAGTTTTTAAGAGTGATTTATTCATGTAATTTTCTTTGCGTGTGTTCCTAAATTAAATGTACAAACAAAAATGTCAAAACTTAAGCATGTACTGGCTGCATTGGTCACAGATATTTCCATCTTTGACTTTTGTAAGGAGGTAACTTGGCTAGAAAAGATTAAGAACCATTCTGACTTTTTTTTTTACTTGTATCACAAACCAAATCTTTATAAGATTTATAAGTCTTTGGTGTTTTGGTTGTTCTTATACTGTATGTGATGCACGTATCTAGGCACAGGTCTACCATTTGGGGGCCCCAAGCAAAGTCTGGATTTGAGGCACAAAGAACAATTCGTCAGATTATGTGCCACAGATAATGCTTCTCCATCCTTCTTTTGCTGCATGTTCACCAAGTACAGTTAAGGCCTTGACGGTTTCCAATGCTTATACACTGTTAACTGACATTCCCATCTTGTTATTGATAGAGTTTGACAGTGAGCTACACATGGCTTTGCAGGATTTACCAACGTTGTACTGATGAGCTAAACCTGTTATACAGATGCTGAAGAATGTCAAAAAAATATCACAGAAAGTATACATGATTGAGCAGCATCAGCCACAACCGGGTTCAGTGAATGACTGCTGCCGGTAACACACAGAGCTGTTGATCTCCAGCAGTCTTTTCTGGACTTCCTGCTTGTGTCCCATCAAACTTAGGACTCTATTAGGTTATTAACCTTGTGCGACACCGCGTCCACTTGTGTGGATGTTGTATTTTGGCTTCGCTATATGCAACACATAATTTAATTTCATTTAAACTAACTGATCTCAGTTCAGGAGACTCTGTGCTGTCAGGAAATGGTTAAACTTTTGACACACTGAGTCATGTGACCAAACAACACGGTAGCGATCGCAGGTTTCTTACCAGATGTAGTTTTGTTGGCGTTTCAACCAAACACCAACTACATCTGGTAAGAAACCTCATTAAGTTTTTACATTAAAACCTGTTTGAGTCAAAAGATTAGAGTCTCTAGTTTAATCCGATATACCATTTTACAAATTTGAACGAATTATCGCGAAAACGCTACGCTGTTAAATACAATGGCCACATATGTGGACTGTATGCTCATTTTCAGTTAAAATATCCTATATTCACTGTGCATCACATAGATAATTAACGGATGTATCCAAAAACTGGAACATTTTGCTTTCAGAGGCTTTATATGGAGTTAGGCCAGTGCAGACAGACAGATGGAGGTTAAGTCATCACTAAATAGGGAGCAAGGGAGCATCCTATAGCTCTCTATGCAGTTAAGTGCATTCACTCCTAACATCTGAACAAAAGTTCAGTTTCAGGCTGCAGATGATGTTTGGATCAACTCAACATGTTTGACAGACATGGGACAATGATAATCAGTACATAGATTCAGAATTTATAATGTATCATTTTATTTTAACATAGTTAGCAGTGATTGGATGATGCTGGACATTACTTTGAATCAGAATTATTTAGGCTAATTTCTGTAACGTCTCAAAAACATGAATAACCAACACTCCTAGAAACATAATAAACAATTTGATTAAAAAAATCTGACTGTCTATAGCTTGGTATTATTTAAAATTTCACAACTTAGTCCCGCTGTCCACATAAGTGGACATCAGTTTTTAGGAAAAATGATGTCATTCACATTGACAAACCCAACAATGAGCTCTGCAATGTTTGTTCCCACTAACAGCTCACAATTAACAATGCAATGCACCAGAGTCAGTTATTATTACAGACTTGGCCTTCTTGACTTTCTGAAGAAGTGCATGTTTTCTCTCCATCTAATGCAATGAGCTAATTTTGGATCATATTACTGAAATAGTGATCCTTGTTCTCAATTCTATTAAATTCTCAGGTAAGTTTGTGGCAAATTTGCCATGAACTCTCGATTTTCGTGAGAGTGGATCTTGCAGTGGGGTCTTGGGGTAAATGTTATCATTACCATTGGCAAACGTGGCAACAGGTGCAGCTTGTTCAGCGGGTGACCTGTCTAGGTCTTCCTCATCAGACGTTTCATTTTTAAGGAAAAAAAAAAGAAACGTTTTTTCATTTTTTCATTTTTGAGCATCGCTAGGATACGTGCGTTTCATTGCTCTTTCTTACTTGCCTCTAAGCCCTAAAGGACTACTTGCACTGAGCTTCATGACATACTTCCCCTTTAAAATAATTCGGCTCACTAGTTTCCTGTTATATGTGTTTACAATGTGCAGTTTACAATGTGCAGTAGCTGCCTAGTTTCAAAAACTCATAAAATAAGTGTTAAAAAAAGTTTTTTAAGTTGTTTTCAGGGACAGGTGAAGAAATATTCTGAACATTACTGTATACAGCATCTTCAAAACTTTTCAAAGCTTTAATTCAACTCAAGCCAATTTAAGAAAGCAAAGAACAGTAAACACTCCAAGGGCATTTTAACCATTTCATCTGCAATGCTCCATATGTTTTTATTAAATTGATGTTCGTGCCATTGTTTCATTGATAAGTATTGCTTTATGTTGAAATGTAAATGCCTATGTTTTGCATAGCTATATGTATAAAGTTGTAGAGCTGCTAAAGATAACGAGTTATCATGTTTGACATTAATTAAATGTTTAATGCTGTTAAATATATTTTAGCACAGTTAACGTATTTAAGACGTCATATGCCCAAAGTCAGTGGGCATGGCCATGAAGTTTTGATATTTTCGTGCAAGCATGCGCTAATTCTAGGTGCAATTCAGTAGTTCGTATGTTAATGTAATCTTGTGTTGAAGCAGTAAACGTATTTGGCTTGCTGTCCTTATACTGGAGGGCTCGGAGCTCGAGGCTCAACTCGAGTCCTGATTACCCCACCGGACTTTACTTATTTAGATAATGGATCTAGAGAATAGGTGGAGATGTGGTGGAGGTGGGATGTCAGGAGAGTTGTCACAGGAAGCAGGTAAGCAGCGGTTTATACACTCCTGCTCGTGGGCTGTGATTTGTCAGATTAAAATTAACATGCTCCTCCCAAACCTCTGTTAATTAACTCCATATGTTATGGTGAAGTTGCAAGTGCAAAACGCTAATAGGGTGGGTCAAGTGCAATTTAATTCAGAGTTTCTTCTCCGGTTTTTGCACCATCTGCGTCCTATTATATGTTCCATTGCCTATCAAGCCACATGGAATATAAATGAAGACAGCCCATCCATAATGTTACAGCCCTGGGTGTTGATGCTATTTTTGTCCAGCAGAAGGCGTTGTCTCTTTTCCAGAGTGGAGTCTGGAAACAGGTGCAATGAGTTACCTGATGAGTTCTGGATTGAGCAGACTTATAAAAAGGCCCTTCTCCCCAGAGTTGTTACCTCCTCTCACCAGCACCTGGATCTGCTTTTTTGTTGGATTATTATGCTATTTTATTTTTATAATAAACAACTTTATTTTTGTTCAGTTATACCCAGGTGTGGCCTTCCTTTCATGTTACTCTACCTTGAGCTGTGTGGTTTGTAACAATAAGAATTTGGTAGTGTAGAAGGGCTGTATGCGTTATGTTCTTTTGTGCCCTTGCCGTGAACTCTCTCCTGTTTTGTCTGCAATAATTCCAGTGCAGAGGTGTTTAGCGGTGAAATACTACAAAGGAAGTGTTTCCTCCGGACTGTGATGCATGTTCTCTATTGGCCTGTCTCACCTGCGGTCTTGTCGGTGTTAAGGGATGCTTGAGGCTTTGCTGCTCCCACTGTTCATTGTTTTATAATGTATATTTGGTATATGTTTCTCCATTTTGTTTAAAGTCTGTACAGTGTCCTTGAGTTTCAGAAAGGTGCTATACAAAATAACTTATTACTATTAGACCTATTATTGATCTACTGACACAAATGATGGTTTTAAAAGTGATTGATAGCTCTTTGATATCATCTGCTGGTGGAATCCCCAAACTGCAAATGCAGGAATTTATTTTAGACTTTGAGCTGAGATTAAACATGCTTCTCAAACGTTTTAGCGCAATGACCTATTTCTCAGGAAAATGGCAAAATGCGCTTTGTGCCACTTCATTAACATACAATTCACCCACAGTTTGTGTGCATACACCCACAGATAGCACAAGCACTCCCATCCACGGCCACTTGCGCTTTGCCCTGGCACGGAAATTGCACTTCAATTAGTACTCTCACGAATATGGGATATGATGTCATTTGCGCTGCGCCTAGTGCGCTCACGAAAATAGAGCCCTTAAACTGCTTCATTCTGTCCTGTGTGATTCTTAAAGACTGGTCAGAGTAAGAGAATGGGTTATTTATTTATAAATCAACTCCATATGGGACATATAACAAAAGTAAAGTCATTTGCAATCGTTGTATTGTGGAACCTAATTATTGGTGAAGCTAATCGGTTATGAAATATCATCAGTAAATTAGAAAAAATCTGCCATGGATAAATCTTTGCATGTAGGTGAGCTGAAAGTTGTTGCTAGAAATACCTGAGCCACACTAAGCAGAACACGGAAGCAGCTGTGCAAGTAATCCATTAGCCGGTTACTGATTAGTAAGGGCAAAAGGATGTTGCAGAAGACACTGGTAGCCCATGCTTTTGCATGGTTTGGGTGGTGGTTATGCTTGAAAACGTAA
This sequence comes from Myxocyprinus asiaticus, assembly GCF_019703515.2. Lineage (NCBI taxonomy): Eukaryota > Metazoa > Chordata > Actinopteri > Cypriniformes > Catostomidae > Myxocyprinus > Myxocyprinus asiaticus. The sequence goes on from NC_059374.1 coordinate 3,089,974, forward strand.
ATATTTTCAAGCATCCTTGAAAATCTACAGTATTATGTTACTAAATGTTTTTAGACTATTTTTAAGATTTAAGCATTTCAATTTCAGAAATTTCCATCAAATTGAATTGAGTAATTTTTAACAAAACTAAATTCATAATTTAATTGTATATATATATATATATATATATATATATATACAATCGTCTGCAACTTTATTAGGTACACCTGCTGGCTGTTCTCACTGCTACCATCAGGTAGGCGGTATCGCAGCATCAGGACCCGCACCAGCCGACTTCATGACAGCTTCTGCCCCCAAGCAATCAGACTTTTGAACTCTTGATCGCTTACAATACATATATCAGCACTGCACTTTATTAGCCTCAGACTGGACTCACATTTTATACTTCTCTTAATAACACACTGGCAACTGACCATCAACCAAAAGCTGAATGTCAACACAACACTTCATATTTATTTCCACTGATTACATCTGTACAGTGTATTTTTATTGTATACTGTCTTCTTACTTTGTGTATACTGTATATTGTATATTATTATTATTGTTTTTTTTGTTTTTTTTTTACTGCTATGTTGCTTGGAACCGCACCCAAGATTTTCACCCACTGTTGCTCTTGTGTATACGGTTGAGTGACAATAAAGGGATTTGATTTGATTTGATTTGATAAAATGTTGGTCGATTTTACCTCTGATTACTGTTAACATTATTCTGGCAAAGTGTATATAGGAAACTATGGAGACTAATTAAAAGTACTATCTGGATACAGTAGTGTTGGTCAGCCTGTCCAGATAGCATTAGTCACTCCTTCAGGCTGAGAGTAGTGTTATTTTAATTAAGTGTATGCAGATCTAGGGGGACTAAACAAAACTATTATTCAGATAAATGTATGCAGGCACCAACTTGTCTGAATAGTATTAGTCAATTACCTCTGGATAATGACCCAAAACTGGACAGTTTGTGGAATGATCACGTATATACCCGGCCAGTGCGTAGACTCGTGCTAACAGGAATGTAGGGATACACCGATACCAATTTTTCTCTTCTGATTCCGATATCGGAAATCTCAGTATCATGCTTTAAAATGTCCGATGATGATACCGATCCCAAGCTGATACCAGTGTTGTTTTTTTGCATAATCAGTTTAGAATATCTTTACATTATTGTGTGGAACTAATTGGGTGTGCTCTTTAATATGTAAAGAAACACAAACCTCTAACTGCACATTATTTCAATATAAATGTATAGCTTATTAAGAAACACTTTGTTAACTAGAATACTGGATAATGTAGCAGCAAAATTAACAGTAATTCCAGTCTTCAAGTCTTCAGAAGAAAAGACAGTGTTTTTTTTTTTTTTTTTTTTCCAAAAATGTTTCAACTTGTATCAGGAATTTAAAGGATTCAGATCTCTTTTTTGTTCAATTTAGTTGTAAGACATCAGTCCAATTTTCATTCACACAGTTATTTTTTGGAACCCATTGAACTTAAATATTGTTATAACTTGTAAACAAATACTAATGATGACAATAATAATAATAATAATAATAATAAATTGTTATTAATATTATTATTATTGACTTTTAATTTGAATTTTAAATACAACAGTAATATATTTAAATCTTGCACTTTTTAAACTATCACGCTTTTATTTTGACATTCTGAACTCTCCAGGAATTCCTGTATGTGTCTGTTTGTAGGCAAGTTTACAGTAGTTTAATTCTAAAAAACCTCCGGTGCCGTTCTATTGAGCTTCTACATCTGAGATGCTGTTCTTGAGTAGCGCTCAAATATTGCGCACCTCTGTGAAGGCTAAAAATAGCCGCGAGTGCATCACTAGCCTGTGCGTTTGTGTCTACGGAGCAGCACCATTCACTAACACGCTGGCACTGTGCATACTATGTATTTACACATTAAACACAGCCTTTTGTTATTCACAGAGCTATCGCACGTCTCCAAGTGGCTTTGAATAAAATGCACGAGTCATATGAACTGCTTTAATGGTGTTTTTATGGTTCTTTTATGTCATTTTTGGAGCTTGACAGTAACGAACATGACTAACACACAGTATCGGATTTGGATCGGGCTCGTCGGACTGATACCCCATCCAGGTATCGGATCGGTGCATCCTTAGTTCAAAGTACTTCAAAGTTTGTTTAACATAACTCTATTACTCAACAGACTTTCTCACCCAGTACTTGTGCAGAATAGACGCAGCCTCCCTCCGATCAGAAATAGACAGCCAGATGTTTGGGAAGGAATTAAGATTATAGCTCAAGCCTCGGCACATCTCAACCTGGATCGGCTCACAAGATTTAGCTGAGATAAAAAAGGCAAGTGAATGGAGTCCAAAACTTTAAAGCTCCAAAATGGAGATAAAGTCAGCATAAAAGTATTCCATACAACTCCAGTGGAATAATAATTCTTCTGAAGCTATCCAGTTGGTTTTGGTTGAGGACAGACATCTTGCTATTGCAGTCTCTAGGCACAGTCATGATTTCAAGCTCGATTACACTTCCGAGTGCTTGACACATTTGCAGAGCGCTAGATAGCGCTAGGAAATGTAATCGAGCTTGAAATCATGATCACCAAGGAGACGGTATATCATGAGTGCTGTCATGATATACAGTGAAAAAGAAGTTATATTTTGGTTTGTTCTCACCCAAAACTGATTAGATTGCTTCAGAAAACATGGATTAAACCACTGGAGTCATATGGATTACTTTAATGCTGCCTTTATATGCTTTTTGGAGCTTCAAAGTTTTGGCCACCATTCACTTGCATTGTACGGACCGACAGAGCTGAAATATTCCTCTAAAATTCTTTGTTTGCGTTCAGTAAAAGAAAGAAAGTCATACACATCTGGGATGGCATAAGGGTGAGTAAATAGGAGAACTATCTCTTTAAGAAAGTAAATAGAGTCGATTTTGTTGACTTTAAATTTAGATTTGCTGTTTATTCTTTATATGCATAAAATTGACCCTACTCTATCTGTACTTCATTTAACTTTATTTCTACACATCTAGGTACATTTTTTAATCATCTATCAATTTAACTGGTTGAAAAAATGTGTAAAGTAGAAGAGAATTAATAGAGTGACACTGCAAGAAATATAACCTCAAGCCAGACTCCAAAGAATAAAAAGTTCTTTTAATTTGATGTTGCATTGAAGCATTCTCTCTGACAGTAGGGTAAGCAGACTTAATGCAGTCCTGCTCATCTGCACCATCTGTGCAGTCACTCCATCCATAACACAGTCAGTCCTGGTGCAGACACTCCCCACTGCTACAGGCAAACTGTGATGGACTACATGTTCCTTAAAAGTACAAACACATTATGCAGTGAAGCCTTAACAACTAGCAGTCTTTGAAACATTATGAATTTCAGATAATAAAAGCTGAGTGTAACAATGCGCTTCTCACTTCTGAAAGAAATATGGCCTTATATGATGCATAAAAGCCACTGTCAGCAACACCACAAACAGAACAGTTATCACAGGTCCAGAAGAGGTCAGGTCAGGAGGCAGAGCTGACCCACAGTACCTAATGCAAAAAGTTTTACATGCATTACACTGTAGAATAAAAGTAAATGTCTAATCATGCATTAATACATGAAGACTAACCAGTGAAGTTATATTAAAAAAGGACAATGTGAAAACATGTCTAAAGTTTTTCTAAAAAGTCATAATAGTTTTGTTGCATGAAAGGATCAATCACATTTATTTGCATAGCACATTTATAAACAACACATGTTGACCAAAATGCTTTACACTAACAAAATGTAAAATACAGTCACAATTTAGCAGTGGTACAAACAAATGGATTAATTTCAGATTATCTTACTCTGGATAGGGGCACTCGACAGGGTTGCCCTCTTTCCCCATTATTGTTCTGTCTTGCCCTGGGACCATTAGCAGCTGCGATAAGAAAGGAGGATGATTTTCCAGGGGTGATGGCGAGAGGTGTGGCACATAAGCTTTTGCTTTACACAGATGATATTTTGTTATTCGTATCTGACCCCATTAGATCTACGCCTTGCCGCCACAGGATTATTAATTCCTTTTCTAAATTCTCAGGATACAGAGCCAGTTGGTCTAAATCTGAAGCTTTGGCTCTGATAGTTTCAACCAGGCACCTTCCAGTGGCCCAAACAGGGCATTAAGTATTTGGGCATTTTATTACTAGCAAATTTGTGTGATTTAGAGTTACTTTTGACCCTTTAATAGAAAGGTTTTTGAGCGATGTGGACAGGTGGGCTTCATTACATTTATCAATGATTGGGAAGGTTAATGTTATTAAAATGAATTGTATTCCAAAATTCAATTACCTGCTTCAGTCTCTCCCTGTAGATGTCCCCCTCTCTTATTTCAAGCAATTTGATAGCATAGCGAAATCCTTCATTTGGAATGGTATGCGTCATAGATTACATTTTAATAAGTTACATAGGCCAATTGATAAAGGTGGGCTAGGCTTACCCAAAATTTTGTTTTATTATTATGCGTTCGGTCTCAGATATTTGGGCTCATTGGTTGCTTCTACCTGAGAGAGCCGTCCCTGGTTTTGTATTGAACAGGAATTTCTTGCCCCTATTTCGCCATTACAAAGCCTCTCTATCAAACTAACCGGAGAAGTTAAGTCACACCCCGTTATCTCGCATTTGCGCTGGGTATGGACAAAAGTGTCCAGAGTGTTTAATTCGAACATTTATTTAAATGTTGCTTTGAGCATATGGCTGAACCCAAAATTATGTATTAATAAGTCCCCTTTCTGCTGATCAGAGTGGATTGTGAGGGAGGTTAATATGCTCAGTGACCTATATGAGAGTGGATTGTTGAGATCCTTTGATAATTTGGTTCAACATTTTGCAATTCCCAGATCTCAGTTTTTTAGGTATTTACAGTTGCACCACCTGCTCTGTACTATTTTTGGGAGTAGCACACACCCCCCTAAAGCGGCAGACACTCTGGGAGCTGTATTTGGAAAAGGTCATGAGGCGTCAGTGTATTATTCCCTGCTAGTTCAGAGTCTGGGGGATGAAGCTTTAATTTCTATCAAGAGATTATGGGAGAAAGATTTAAATTTTTTTTATTGTCATTTGTTTCATTTAATATTTAGTCCATTCAGATGGAAAACATTTATACATATAAATGATGCAATGCAAAGTGCATTTGAACAGCAGTGAAACACTTTCTTATGATGTGTTACATTCATACGAGCAGACAGAGAAGTAAGTTTGAAGTAAGTTTGGAGCAGAAGAAATAGAAATAAACCTTGTGTAAATTGTCAGCTTTATGCTAAGCTAAAATGCTATTTCTAACCATTTTACATGCACGTTACCAGGCACGATCATACTTTTTTATCAAGAATATTCATGTTGGATCATAATTTCTTTTTTTCTAGTAAGACTTTTGATATTAGGGCAAAAATCGTATACTTGATAATAATTTTGTTATTGTTTTCCTGTAAACATATCTAAAAATCCTTAAAACAAGATCAATTAGATTAATCTTGTTTTAGAAACAACACTGTATAAGATATTTAGGTTTTTCAGAGAATGTATTTTTAACATGTGGATTTTGTCTTACTGTACTGGCAGAGTTTTTATAGTCAAAACAAGTGAAAAAAATCTATCAGTGCTGAAGAAGTAATCCAAAGTATTTAGAATACATTACTGACTATGAGTAATCTAACGAAATACATTACAAATGACATTTTAAAGCATGTATTCTGTAATATGTTGTGGAATACATTTCAAAAGTAACCCTCCCAACCCTGATTACAAGGAATACCTCTTTTAAGAGCTTAGCTGGTATTGGATCTAACATACATGTTGTGGCTTTTGATGTTTTGATAAATTTTGTTAGCTCTTCATGACCTATGACAGCGAAGGATTGAAGTTGCACATGAGGAAAATTATGAGACACTGTTTTCTGAGGTACTTTGACAGATGATTGCATAATTCCAATTTTATTTCTGATTATTTCAATTTTATCAGTAAAGAAATTCATGAAGTCATTACTATTGTGCTGCAATGGAATATCTGGTTCAGTTGAGGTTTATTCCAAACCAATTTAGCCACAGTACTGAATAAACACCTAGGACTGTTGTGGTTATTTTCTATAAGTTTGCTAAAATATACTGACCTGGCAGCTTTTTGTGCCTGTCTGTAGCTACAGACACTATCCTTCCATGCAACGTGAAATACCTCTAATTTTGTATTCTTCCACTTACGCTCCATTTTCCGAGCTGCTTTCTTGAGAGTATGAGTGTGATCATTGTACCATGGTGTAAGGCTTTTTTCTTTAATTTTCTTTAATTGAAAGGGGGCGACACTAAAGTGCTAGAGAAGACTGTGTTTATATTTTCTGTTATTTCATCAAGTTCTACTAGACTTTCATGCCACTTGGTAAATGCTTCCTGTCGGAAGTGGGATTCAAACCCATTCCTCCAATTGGAGACCAGAATACCCTTTACATAAGAAGCTTCAAAGACCCTTGAGTCTGGCACCTTAGACCACTTGGCCATTCAAAACCAAAGACTCTTCTTGATCAACGCTATCATTGGAGATTTATGGGTGGAAAGAGGGTAATCGTAACCAGTACTGCAATTAAATTCATGCCACTTGGTAAACTTGTCCTGTCAGAAGTGGGATGTGAACCCAGGCCTCCATTTGGAGACCAGAAAACTCTGAACCTTCTCATGTAAAAAGATCCTTGAGTCTGGCACCTAAGAACACTCAGACATTCAGATGGTGCAACCAAGTGGAGATTAACGGAAAGAAAGAGAGAATCAACCACCGACAGAGCAAGGAAATGGCCTCAAGGAACAGAGTGGCAGTCAAACGACAGACGAACACACATTCTACCCGCATCTTCACGCGACTCAAGTAAGAGGTTTACATCTGGGCAGAGATAGATTATTATAGTGTGTTATTCTTGTGTTATTATAGTGTGTTATTCTTGTGTATCAAGGTTATTGCTTGTACAGTTTACGGACCGTCGAGTCCGCTCATTGCTACTAATAATACTCAAGGTATTACTGTAACTTACTTTTACCACGAATGAGATTTGCTGTGTTGTCGTCCAAACATGTTGGGCTGTTTGTGCATTCCCGCCATCGCAGGTGAAACTGGCACACTGAGTTTATCCATTAAAGAACCAAAGACAGCGGCGGACGGATTACGAGCCATTCACCTTGTCTCTGAGTGATAAAACTAACGGTTGCCATTTCTCCCATGCTTCGGTGCCATCACCCTGTTCTCTCTCTCTAGTACTAACCACAAACACACACGTCCCCTCACAAACATACCTGCACACACATTTGGCGAACAGATACACTTGGCAATTGAGCCCAGCTTTGTCCCTAAGTTATCGTACCAATGGAGACATGTGTTAAACGGGCAGATGCCATTAACCAGTCTCTCTGCCCACATTCGCAGCCACATTCAATGGCCAGAAACCTCAGGTGACACACTCTCCATGGAGCCACGCCCACCAGTTTGTGCACACCTTCTCTCCTTACACACACACACACACACACACACATACACACACACACATACACCCATTCACACACATCTGCCCTACTCTCATGTATTATAGGCTTATCTATTACCATATCTAATCACGTTACTGTTTAGTTTGTAGTTGGAAGTCGGAAGTTTATTGGCTGCATTGTATTTATTATTAATTGATATTACTGCATCAATAAACTTTGTTATACTTTAAAGAGAAGTGTTTTGGTATTGTTCTGCATGCACCTGTGCCAAGGGCTGGTAGGGGATGTCAGTGCTCGGATTCAAGACTTCATTGTTCCCTTTTTGAATGTCGATGTTCTCCAGGTGTCGACTTTTCTAAGAGAACAATCCTATATTGAGACTGCTATACTGTCTGGTTATTAGTCCCTTATTATCTTTGATAATTATTAATTATTGCTAAAAACCAAACCCGCTCCTGAACGAAACCCCAACATTAATGATGCCCTGTGTGAGGTGTCCTACATTCCAGTTTTGTCACAGTGTGTATGCATAAGAATCCAAAGCAATAACTTAATCATTAGTTCAAGGTTTGGATCTGTTTGACAATTGACTTATCTCACGACTTGCCAAGCATAAGCCATTGTGGTGTGAATGTGCTCTTAGAGTTTATTAGGGGTTGGTAAGTTTACAATAGTCTGCTCCAAGCCTGCTGTTGTTGTTATATAACTCCTAACGCTTTCGCCTAGATGTTAAGAGAGGTGTCAGGTCACCTTATTAACGTCCACCAAGGAGAGGTCGCAGTGAAATTCGCACATTACATAACAGTAACCCGTAAGCCACAGGTCGAAGTCTCTCACCTGTGCGTTCGTGTCAGCATTATAGCAACTGTATCACAACAAGCTATCAGAGCCACTGTGTCACAAGCATTTTTACTGCCCTGGTAAAATGAGTTGCTGTGGCATGGGGGGTTGTGGTCATGTGTCTGTCTGTGGGAGAGGGAAAGTGGTAAGGCTTGTCACCTGGGCTGTAATTACTCTAACACCTGTATCTCATTATAGTGATGGCAGAGGGAAACCTGATAATGCTCATCAGAGCATCAGAGGAGGAGAGAGAGAGTGGCCCAGAGCAGCGGTAGTAGGAGGAAAAACCCACAACTAAAGCCAGAGACTATTCATTCAAAGTGCTATTTTGAGTTGGCCACTAAGAGCCATTTCCTTTGTGTGTGTGAAACTAAAGTGAAACTAAACACGCTATTGTTTGTTGTCTCCTGACTCCTCCATTGCCCATGAACTTAACATTACCACAGTCGCCAGTCGCCTCACATGGCCGGAGCTGAAGCTCCTCAGAGGACAGATGACCCAGCTGCAAGATGTGGTTGCCGCTGTCCTCCGTCTCTCCGTAGAGGAGAGAGATAACCTCAACGGCTACGATGTTATTCGTTGTGATGAAGCATTGCAGGAACTAGTTGATTATGTCAACAGCCCGGTCAGGAACCCAGAGCACACAATCCCGGACCTTGTGGGACAAATTTTCCTTCTTCATCGTAGCAGAACCCAACTGCAAACCGCAGAGCACCAGGCCCAGCTCACCCAGCTGCAGAACAGCTACCAAGCGGTGCAGAGGGAAAATCACAGCCTGCGCCAAGAAGTTAGACACACCCAATCTGAGAGAGTCTGGACACAGGAAGACAATGCCCATATGCAGGAGGTAAATGAAACCCTGTGCAGGCAGCTCAAAATTGCCTAGCTAAGAGCAGAGTCAGATCAGGTAAGTGCAGCTGCTGACCTGGCCATCCAGGAAATGCACAGCACCACATTTGACATCGAAGAGGGTCCCCTCTTTAGCACAACCAGTAGAAATGTGCCCCTAGGGAACCCAGGGACACACGCTAGGAGCCGAGTTGCCCCTAGTGTTACAGTCTCTGACTTCGTCCTCCTAGACGCCTTTCAAGCTCCTCCAGTGGCCCGCTGGTTGGATGCAGGTGACCCTCCTTCCGGTTGCCCCCCTCAGTCCATTTTTAGTCATGCCACCTTGCGTTTCGACAATACTGATTCCACACCACAAAGGATGGAAAATTACTTCCAGGCCCATAGTGTTGTAAGAGACTCGAGGACCCCATTAGCCAGGCAACATGGGGCCCACCCCCACTCGTAGACAGGACTCCATCTCCAACACAGAGGGGAAGAAGTCATCCTCATCGCTATAATGATCTGAGTGACTATGGAGGTGACTCAGACGACCTGCGGTCATACCGACACCAAGGCTTGCACACTCGACAACTCAAGTCTCTCGCAAGTGACAGAGCACTCAGACCTGAGTAGTCGAGATTTAAACATTAATTGAGTGCTGCCTTGTTGACTTACCTCATGCTTCATCGCTTGAAAAACTCAAGCTCATATGGAAGACCACAATGAGGAGTGTTCATGTGTTCATGGAAACATTACCATCTGGTACCCGAATCCGCTACTCAGCTCTGTGTAAAGCCATATGTGAAGAGTATTCACCATATACTGACGAAGACTCAACTACCCTACGCACTTTCACCATCAGAGGCATGAGCCACTGCGTGAGTATTAAAGATGCCTGAGAACAGGTATACTTCCAAGGACATAACGCACCAGGTCAGGAGGAGGAACGGGCTTTCAAGTCTCTCTTCCTTCACAACCTCCACGAGAGTATGTGATATGACGTCATGATGCACTGCAGAACAGGCAACCCTGCCATGCAGTTAATCAGAAGGTACGCACAATTGGCATGGGAGACGTCCCTGCTCGAGGGCACGAAGTCGATGCCAGAGTCCTGGGGATCCAAGCCTCAGAAAACACAACCTAGCGCTTGAAGGCAACGAGATACCTCGTGTTAAGGTGAACATTAGAACAGGACCCAAGGGGGTGCCAACCACCTCGCCAGCAGGTTGGGAAACTGAACCAGGGGGATGGTGACCAGACACACCCCCAGGATCACGCCAGGCCAAACGCTCGCCGGCTGAAAGGAAAGGTACGGTTCGAATGGAAACCCAAACAAGAAGGTGAATGGGAAGACAAGGTTTCAAATCCCCCCGGAGGACAAGGTTTGAAACAGGAAATGGAGGGTATAATCAGGAGATGCCTGATGCTTGACATGCTCCGTTGTTCACTGGGGCCACCAAACTCCTCAAAGGAACATTGCGCTGACCCCCTGTCAGCATGACTAGACTAAGTACCCCCTCCTGTTAACGCCAAAGTTGACTTTATAGGTTGGGAAAGGGGAACAGGGGAGGCCAAGTTGCTCCCCAAAACAGTCACTCCTAACACACCACACCCTCCTTTTCTGACCTTCTTGGGTGATCTGGGCCGTAAGGGCAACGCCGACGCATATACACATCAGTAGTGGTAGGGAGGTGTATCAGCTCCCACACACTACTCGACACTGGTTCCGAAATAAGTCTGATGGGTTCCAACACCTTCGGAGAGGTGAATTAGGCAACGCTCTCCCTCCGCAAACCATTACAGATCGAGACCTGCAACGTAAGCATCACAAGCTACACGCAAGAGAGGTCGTCTATCACAAAACAGGTCATGGATCGACATTACCTTTCAAGGGATGATGCTGATACACTCCATTTGCATATGTCCCATTAATATGGAACCATTGTTAATTAGCCAGGACCTACTGGATGGACCGGCTCTGCTCATTGACTGTGGTCATGGACACTTGTGGGCTCAGGTTGACACACCAAGGCCACTTTGTCCAGAAAACAGTTCGCCAGCTTCAGATGGTCAAGTCGCCATCATCCAGGAGTCCAGAGGACCCCTACCAATGATCATGCCTCCTCCAGAGCCTGACCCTGGCACTGATCCTTCTATGCCACCTGCAGATTGATAGTTAAAACTCATTTCATGACCATGAGTCTTTCCTTTGTTCACTGAAGAACACGAACTTAACCCTGTACAGCCCCCACATAGTGGGAGGTGTGCACTTCAATGGTATAGTGATACCAGAAGCGCTTGTAGCTCTGGTCAGAAAAGACCACTATGAGCCTGGACCTATACGATGAGTTGTGTCGACACAGTCCTCCTCCATTCTTCACACCACAAAGTCACCGCATCCTTTTGGCAGGGTGACCATAAAGTCTCCTCAAAGTGACTGGGGTATGCGCCCTCTCCGTACAGATTGGGAAAAGGCAGGTTATGCATTTTGTGAGTGTAGTCCCTCAACTCCAACCCCCGTTCTTCATGGGGGCAGACCTTCTGGTCAGACTAGGCACTCAGTTGGACACAGTCAACCAGGTTCTGTGGTCCCAAGCCCGGGTCGAAAGGCATTCTCTGACCATTGAGGTAGAACACATGATATCCGGCCAGACCATTCCCCAGGCGTACCAGGTTGCTAGTGAGGTAGATATGACTATCCCGTGCGAACAGTAGGTGTTCCCATCTACCTGGTGATCTCTAAAGGAAAGAAGATTCCTGGCCCATAGGCGTTCATCCAACCCTTGCCCCCCTTCTGGGAACTCAGTCTGACCGTCTGCAGCAAGCCCCTACTTGAGTTGAGCCACCGCTTAACCTACTTGTTGGTTCAGAACCTGACACATGTCCTGATTCAGGTGATGGCATGGCATTCGCTAGGGATGTTGGTCAATAACTTGTTTCATGGTTTTGAACTGACACTGCCAGTGGTTAGAGAATTACCTATATCACTAGCCAGGGATGACAACCTGGATGGGGTCCTGTCCACCTTCCTAACCAAAATGATCACAGTGGCCCACCATGAAGTGCTACAAGACAAACCAATCTGCAGCGCTACCCTGGTAACCAGAGGTGACATGGTCATATACTCTCTTGTGACTCAACCTGGAGACACAACCCCTGGTGATGACAGAACCTGTTCTTCACAAGAGGAACCCTACGTTGACTTGAGGCCAAGGTCAATGAGCATCTTGCCAAAGCAGATGCTTTAATGACAGAGGATCAGAGAAACACACTTCAGAAACTCTTTCATGATTTCCAGTCAATCTTCTCATGAGATTCCCATGACTGTGGGGTCACCGACCACCACACCGTTCGCATTCCCACTGATTCAAATGCACCACCCACATTTGTATGCCAGTACAAAATCCCCCTGGCTGCCTATAAGTTGATCCAAGGGAACCTCATCAAGCTTTTGCAAAAGAAAATCATTCGGGAATGCAACTCAACCTACAACTTGCCTATCTGGCCAGTGTTAAAGGGGTCATGAAATGGAAAATCTAAATGTCTTTGATATTTTCACATATAAGAGGTTACTCTAAAATAAAAACATACTGCAAGTTTCATACCTCAGAGTTAAATCCCCATTTTAAAATATGAATATTTGTTTTCCACCCTTCTAAAATGCCAGGATTTGAGATCACCCCAATTTTGACATCAGAATTATTCTGTACACGACCCTTAACATGCGTATGTAAATCAAGCAGGTGTGTTCTTAACAGCTCACGCCTGTCCATCAAACATAAGAGCGATACTGCTGTGAGAGTGAGATGTTGAGTAAGAATGTGAGACATTGTTCAGTGAAACTGTGCATTGCCTTCCAAAACATCAGAGCATTAGAAATGCATGGCTGAAGTTTATTTTTGACAATGTGCCAGAACGATTGAACGACAACATTTTCGTTTGTTTGTCTCATTTCACAATGGACTCTTTTCTGAATTTTTCTCAACATGCTGCTGGTTTTTACAAATATCTTGTATTGAAAGATATGGCAGTCCCAAGTATTTTGTCCTCAGAGGCAACGCCGGTAAGTACATTTATTTATAATCTTTAAGTGTGTTTGTAAAAAATGTCAAGCCAGCGTTTAATGTTATTAAGAGACCAAGTGTATCATTATTAGCATGCTGCTAATCAAATCAGTACATACACGGATTAGCAATATTTTCTTGAGTTGAATATTATTATATTGTGTGAAGAAAGCATAGTCAAGTTGAATATATTACGGTGTAGTTTGTTCCCGTTGCTGTTATAATCTCTTGACACAATGTGTAACTAGTGTTGTACTGTCATTGTCTTTTAATAAAGAAATACATATATAGATATGTGGTTACGTTTTTGTTGCTTATCCAGTTGATTAATCTTAAATAGTTTCATTAAATGTGTGCAAAGTGTTTTTGGAGGAATTATTAATTTTCTGGCATGTTGTATATCCTTTCAGAGTACATCACATTGCATTCCTGTATTTAAGCGCGTAGGGATACAAACAGACCCGGAAAGTCACAAAACAGTGGGCAAGCAGCTATCCTTTGGAACTCTACAGATGTCACAGTCTGTCTCCCTCACTTTCTTCCCTCTGTTTCTTATTATCCTCACCTGTATTCCATTCCCTCATTAGTTCCTTTTGCCCACTCCTTTGTCAGTCTTTGAAGTGTTACGTTGTGTTAAGTTTTGATGTTGAGATTTATAGTTTGTTCCAATCCAGCGATTGTTCTACTCCTCTGATTATAATTAAATGATTGAAAGAATCTACTCCTGCGTTTCCTCTTCCACTCCTCGTACCCAACATTACAAAGGAGTCATTTCAGAAGCAAAGGTATTAAGTGTTTATCTGTGTCATTTAAATGCCACTTTATATTCCTAGATCGTTTGTATAAAGTCCGAAAATATTGCTTATACTCATCTAAGTTTTCATATTGCAAAACTATTTTCCACAATAACCAAAGATACTATATTCCTATTTTTATTATGGAGATTCTTTAATTGATTTTAGGTGTTTAAGGCAATGCATGTACAAATGTTCACACACAGTACATTTAGAGGACATGCCAGCAGGCACCTGGAGCCAGCTATTGTCTACAAATGGAAGGAGCAGCAGAAAAATCCCACGTAGTGGTCTGCGGCATCAGGAAACTCCCTCCGTATATGCAGGATAGCACATGAAGGGATGACCATCCTGACCTTCCTGCCCAGATAGCCCCATCACCAGCTGACAAAGCTCCTGTATGCCAGATGTCTGTAACACCTGAACAACATTCAGAGAAAGAATATTTTAATTGTCATTTCTATGAATGCTTTTTTATAATGTTGCATATATGTATTGAGATTATATTGTACATGCTTTATGACAAGTTTTCATTGTTAATTTGTAAATGCATTTTCTGTACAGTTCAACGTGGCAGTCTGTTGCTATTTAGAAATGCCACTTTTTCAGATATGTCACATAGCTCCTAAAAGTTTAGGTAATTATTATAACATCAGATGTTACATAGTATTTTCCTTGATTTCTTACTGTTCTATTCCTCTGAGCCTCAAAGAACCATAATCAGCTCTGTAAATGTTGAGTGCATTCTGAAGAGAATAAACATTTCAAAAAACAGGTTCTAGGCCAGGGTGATGGGTCATACAGTTTGGAGGGACAGGTGCCTGCTTGATCCTTCTTACAATCTATTTGGAAGGACAATATGGTAAAAATGGTCATATTGAAATGTGTTTACATAATGTGTATCTGTTTATGGAAAAAAAATATTTTATATATATATATATATATATATGCACACAATGGCACAATTTTCACAGATACACCTATTAAGTGTAGCAGTCCATATGGATTTTGTAGATTTACAATTTTTTATTTTTTATTTTTTTATTTAAATTACCAAGCTGAAATAGATTGTTGCAATCATTATGGTTGCGCTGGTTCATTTTCTTCTGCCTCAAACATATATGGATCAATTACAACGCTGGCCATCTTGAGCATCAAAACACGTCACACATGGCCTGAGAGAGGGCGTGGATTTGGTGCAGTGAAGTTAGCCAATCACAGCAGTGGGTGTTTACTTCCATTTCTGAAAGAGCTAATGTCCCTTTAAACTGAGTGTTTTTGACAGAGACTGAAAATGAGGATGGAAAAAGATCATTTTTACAAATATTTCAACTGTATTGGTGCAAAAAACTTCGCTAACTTCATAATCTAACCTTGAAAAACATAATATAAAGATTTGAAAATGCATTTCATAACCCCTTTTAATTGTATTGATAAAATCCCCTTGTCAGCACACAGCATACACAATACAACATGTTTATGCAATTCACAACTCATAAATATGCATATTTTGCTTAAAAAATGAAAGCATCCAAAAGCAATTTATTCTATGGAGACTCAATACTAGGTTCGTGGACAATTCACTCAGTTCTAGGACCAGGGTATCTGCAGGTTCGAAGGAATGAAATTTAAGACTTTTTAAGGCCAAATAAAAGAAAAATGTAAGACCACTTTCGCCAAAAAAATAAATAAATAAATAAATAAAATAAAATAAAATAATTTGCTGGTAAATACAAAACCACTGAAGCTACTTGAATGTCTCTGGACATGTTCTTTTTTTATATATATTTTATTGTGCATTTATGTGTTAATAAGTTAATACAACATTAAAACTCTAAATGAATTCATTAAGAATGCATGTAGCCCATATTGTGACCCTTCTCTGTAGTCATTTGCTTTCTAGCAAGACTTGACACATTAGACCAATGCTTTGGCAATGTCACCACTTATGTCAAACTCGGAAGTGGTGGCAAAAACCATGCACAAAAAATAAACTTTTATTGGATTTATTATTCCAAAATTATTCCGAGGGCTCTAGTTGACTTCTGTGGATTCAAGATCCTCAACAGAGCTGACTGGACTGAGGAGATCATTTCAACTCACAACTTTGCAGCATAAATTTATAGCGGACATGATTACAAGTTTGTTATTAACTCATCATTATAGTAATTGTATCGCTAAGAATATGTTTGTATTTATGATGGTTTTGTGTCATACTTTCGTTTAATCCTCTAATCTGTCAAATCTAACACAACAGTCACCACTTACTGCGCATGCGCTGACATTTTTGTAAATAAAAGGATTGGTCTATAGACTTTACTCACAGTAGCACCATGTTTGATTTTTAATAGGAATGGAAACGAGGCTGTGAGGGATAGACTTACCATTTCTTCAATGCATGCATGGTGTAAATCTGTAAAAAGCTCCAATATCCCATCTGATTTTCCACAACTCATGTTGTCTGGAGATTTTTGTCTATTGAGTGTCCTTGAAAGATATTTTTTCAATGTTTTGTACATGGAACGATCCAAACAAAGATACCACTGCTGTGAATAAGGTCTAGCATGTGCTGAATAACATTTATATACAGGTGCATCTCAATAAATTAGAATGTTGTGGAAAAGTTAATTTATTTCAGTAATTCAACTCAAATTGTGAAACTCGTGTATTAAATAAATTCAATGCACACAGACTGAAGTAGTTTAAGTCTTTGGTTCTTTTAATTGTGATGATTTTGGCTCACATTTAACAGAAACCCACCAATTCACTATCTCAAAAAATTAGAATATGGTGACATGCCAATCAGCTAATCAACTCAAAACACCTGCAAAGGTTTCCTGAGCCTTCAAAATGGTCTCTCAGTTTGGTTCACTAGGCTACACAATCATGGGGAAGACTGCTGATCTGACAGTTGTCCAGAAGACAATCACTGACACCCTTCACAAGGAGGGTAAGCCACAAACATTCATTGCCAAAGAAGCTGGCTATTCACAGAGTGCTGTATCCAAGCATGTTAACAGAAAGTTGAGTGGAAGGAAAAAGTGTGGAAGAAAAAGATGCACAACCAACTGAGAGAACCGCAGCCTTATGATTGTCAAGCAAAATCGATTCAAGAATTTGGGTGAACTTCACAAGGAATGGACTGAGGCTGGGATCAAGGCATCAAGAGCCACCACACACAGACGTGTCAAGGAATTTGGCTACAGTTGTCGTATTCCTCTTGTTAAGCCACTCCTGAACCACAGACAACGTCAGAGGCGTCTTACCTGGGCTAAGGAGAAGAAGGACTGGACTGTTGCCCAGTGTTCCAAAGTCCTCTTTTCAGATGAGAGCAAGTTTTGTATTTCATTTGGAAACCAAGGTCCTAGAGTCTGGAGGAAGGGTGGAGAAGCTCATAGCCCAAGTTGCTTGAAGTCCAGTGTTAAGTTTCCACAGTCTGTGATGATTTGGGGTGCAATGTCATCTGCTGGTGTTGATCCATTGTGTTTTTTGAAAACCAAAGTCACTGCACCCGTTTACCAAGAAATTTTGAAGCACTTCATGCTTCCTTCTGCTGACCAGCTTTTTAAAGATGCTGATTTCATTTTCCAGCAGGATTTGGTACCTGCCCACACTGCCAAAAGCACCAGAAGTTGGTTAAATGACCATGGTGTTGGTGTGCTTGACTGGCCAACAAACTCACCGGCCCTGAACCCCATAGAGAATCTATGGGGTATTGTCAAGAGGAAAATGAGAAACAAGAGACCAAAAAATGCAGATGAGCTGAAGGCCACTGTCAAAGAAACCTGGGCTTCCATACCACCTCAGCAGTGCCACAAACTGATCACCTCCATGCCACGCCGAATTGAGGCAGTAATTAAAGCAAAAGGAGCCCCTACCAAGTATTGAGTACATATACAGTAAATTAACATACTTTCCAGAAGGCCAACAATTCACTAAAAATGTTTTTTTTTATTGGTCTTATGATGTATTCTAATTTTTTGAGATAGTGAATTGGTGGGTTTTTGTTAAATGTGAGCCAAAATCATCACAATTAAAAGAACCAAAGACTTAAACTACTTCAGTCTGTGTGCACTGAATTTATTTAATACACGAGTTTCACAATTTGAGTTTGAATTACTGAAATAAATGAACTTTTCCACGACATTCTAATTTATTGAGATGCACCTGTATTTTTTCTTGGCAGATACCTTTAACAAGTAGTTAAAGGGCAGTTCATTTAAAAATTAAATTTCTGTCATCACTGGTCACCCTTGAGTCTGAATGAATTTCTCTCTGCCATGGAACAAAAAAGGAGATGTTAAGCAAAACTTTTAGTCTCAGTCTCAATTCACTGTCACTGCATCTTATTATCATTCAGTGAAAGTGAATGGTGACTGAAACTCCCTGATATCTCCTTGTGATATCCACTCAAATAAGAAAGTCATGCAGGTTTGCAACAGCATGAAGGTAAGTGATGACAATTAAAATTTTTGAGTGAAATATCTCAAATAAAAACTCATTAGTTACCTTAAAATTGGCCGTTTAAAGTTGACAAGATGCATTGAAAATGGTAACAGATTAAATTATTTAAGAGAAGGAGAGGGAGAGACGCTGTGCTGCTGCTTTTCCCCTGATTGGTCTGAATAACTCACAGCATCATGCAGGCTGCTCTGTTTTGTCTGTCCGTGCGCTGTCAGTGTCCTCTTTGCTCTGCGACGTTATCACTGCATGAGAAAAGGGACGTGTGGCGTGAGAGCGTGAGAACAGTGTCAATTGCGTTGGCAGCCCTAGATCTAGAGAGATGGAGATGAGAGATATAACAGGTGTAACTCTGCAGCTGAGTAGTTCTGTTAGCTTTACAATTATTGTCAAAGGTAGTGTAAAATAAGGAAGGGCAACAATTTGAAAGGCGTCAAAAGACGATCCAATCTTGCATGCTTGCAAATTGTAACGTTGACCACTTTGTCAATTATAAGCAGGAGCGACAGTGTAAGAGACGCAAAATAACGCCATTTGCATTTCGGATTAACGGGCTTATGAAGGTTTATACATGTGTAACATCGTAAGTTCAGTAAAAACGTGCTTCCGTGCACATGCTCACACAACTCAAGCGTCGGCTGCTTAATGACAGATGCATGAGAGAGATGATTTTGACTCACGCAGATTCTGCTGTTTTAAGCGTCTCCTCTATTCATGCCCTGAAATTTAATACCTCAGTAAACGAAATTTAAGACTTCTTGTAATTTATTTACGATATTTAAGACTTTTTATGGCCTTTAATTTTAAAAAGTAAATTTAAGACTTTAAGGACCCGCGGATACCCTGAGGACCTGATTTAGGAGCCGCTGACGGTTGAGGATCTCAAATTTAAAGGTCCTGCAACCCTCCGAACCCTCCTTTCAAGATGTCACACTTGCCCATTAAACCAATGTAATTCCATAACAGTTTCATGGACGGCCTTAAAATTGGTGCAAAGACTTGGGGCTTCGAATGCTTCATCATCTGGCCCTCAGAAACAACATATTAAAAAGCTGTGTTCCTCAGTGATTGGGAAGTACTCTTGGGGTCACACGGTTTGTTGTTGTTGAACTTTAAATAAGTCCAAGTAGGAATGCACATATCCTCACAGAAACTGATATATGATGTAACAGTATCTGTGAGCTCGTCCAGGTCTGTGGCTGCAGCCTCAAAAACACTCCAATCCATGCAATCAAAGCAGGCTTGTAGTTCCCGCTCTGCTTCATTGGTCCATCTCTTTACAGTTCTTACTACTGGCTTGGTTGATTTTAATTTCTGCCTGTAGGTTGGAAGAAGAAGAACCAGACAGTGATCAGAGAGTCCCAAAGCTGCTCTAGGGACAGAGCGATATGCATCCTTTATTGTTGTGTAGCAGTGATCCAGTATATTTCTGTCTCTGGTGGGGCATGTAATGTGCTGTTTGTATTTGGGCAGTTCACGTGTGAAATTTGCTTTGTTAAAATCTGGGTATTGTTGTTCTGTGTCTGTGATTTGATCAGTCAGCTGTTGCAGCGCTGTGTTCACACACACATTTGGCGCGATATACACACTCACCAGAATAAACGAGGAAAACTCCCGTGGCGAGTAGAAAGGCTTACAGTTAATAAAGAGCACTTCCAAATTAGGACAGCACATCCTCTTTAAAGTTGTTACATCTGTACACCAACTTTCATTGATGTAAAAGCATGTTCCACCGCCTCTCGTTTTCCCCGTTAACTCTGCGATGCGATCCGCTCTGAACAGCTGAAAGCCCGGCAGATGTAACATGTTGTCCGGAATGGCTTCACTCAGCCAGGTTTCTGTGAAGCACAAGGCAGCAGAGTTTGAAAAGTCCTTGTTTGTACGGGTGAGAAGATGTAGTTCCTCCGTTTTGTTAGGAAGAGTGCAGAGATTCGCTAGATGAATGCTCGGCAGCGTTGTTCGAAAGCCGTGCTGACGGAGCCTTACCAGCGCACCTGCTCGTCTCCCTCGCCTGCATCTCATAGCGCGTTTAAACAACGCAGCCGTGCCTCTGACTAAAATGTCCAGCAAAACGTCTGAATATTCAAAAACTGGGAAAAGCCTGGCTACCACCCCTGGAGTTCGCTATTTCGCTAGTTCGAATGCCAGGGTGTGCTGAGTGACTCCAGCCATGTCTTCTAAGCAACCAAATAGAGGGCAGACGTCTCCTGTGATGTTTTTCAAACTTCAAAATAGCCTTTTTAAGAAATATGGGTTGACACAGTGGGCACCAAACATGTGGCCCGTGATGACACAGTGTAAATATCTATTTGGGGAAAATAGTTGGTTAGGGGACAAATAGTGGATCAGTGGGACTCTGGGAGCATGGCCTGGGTGGTCAGGGGGTCTCAGGGGTCATTTTGGAGAAATAGTTGGTTAAGGGAAAAATAGTGATTCCGTGGGACTCGGGGGGCATGGCCCGGGTGGTCAGGGGGTCTCAAGGGTCACTTGGGAGAAATAGTTGGTTAGGGGACAAATAATGGTTCTGTGGGACTCGGGGGGCATGGCCCAGGTGGTCAGGGGGTCTAAGGGATCACTTGGGAGAAATAGTTGGTTAGGGGACAAATAGTGGTTCCGTGGGACACTGGGGGTCTCAGTGGTCAGTTGGGAGACCACCTGCAGCTTGATGTCACCCCCTAATTTGGTCCATTTGCCCATTAAAAGGAGTCCTTCAAAGATTATCTTGAAAAAGTGAAAATGTCCATTTGGCGTCTAATCCTGATGGCTCATGGCGGTACATGAACCTGGTCCATCGCAGCAACTATTCGCTCAATGGCAATCAGAATGAATGGACAAATTTCCACGAACCCTCTAATTTCCCTTACTCTCTATTTGGACCAAGCCCTGCTCCAGTGGCTCCATCGCATGAAGGTAAGGATTGACACCTGTTGGAAATTATCTCTAACAGCCTTTTGGGTATTGCAGGGAGAGCTGAGGGATAAAAAGGGGACAGTCCAGACCACCGGGAGAGAGAGAGAGACACACAAAGCTGACTGTGTGTGCATTCCATTATGCTGGAAAGCAAACTGTTTTATGTTAGCTGAAAAGTGGAAAATAAAAGATTTACATTGACTGTTCAACTGGCCCCAGCTTCCTCCACAAGAGTGCAAGAAACCTGTCACAGAAGAATGTAATTGTGTTGTTTTATTATATTTTTCAGGATGGTCAATGTGATTCAAGGGGTGTTCCTGGATGGGAGGTAGTGAATAGTTTGGCAGGGTACCTTGTCAGCCTCAACTGCACTATAACTGCTTTGTCAACCAAGGAGATAACAGAGATATTGCAACTGTATTCATGTCTGCATGTCATTGACCTGTCCCCCTCTAAATATTCACTTAAAAGCAAGAAAAAGAATTACATATTCATATTAACAGCTGCACTTCAGAAATATAAATGTATTGAACTATAAGTATTGTATTAAGAATTTGATCCACCTTATTTTTCAACTTAAGAGCTGGCACAGCCATTTTGATGAGAAATTTAGGGAGTTATAATTAGTAGTAGTTCAGGCTACAATACAGTTTGTGACTGTTTAGAATCATTCAGTATGCAGCTTCATGCTGTACATGCTATTAAATATACTTTTTCTCTGGGCCTGGGTAGCTCAGCGAGTATTGACGCTGACTACCATCCCTGGAGTCTCAAGTTCGAATCTAGGGCATGCTGAGTGACTCCTGCCAGGTGTCTTAAGCAACCAAATTGGCCCGGTTGCTAGGGAGGGTAGTCACATGGGATAACCTCCTCGTGGTCACGATTAGGGGGTTCTAGCTCTTAATGGGGCACGTGGTAAGTTGTGCGGTATGGTTTTTTCAGGCTACTTGACAGACAGAAGAGAACTGACCGGGACTTAGTGCAAATAATTGAAGAAAACTTGTCACGAAATGTCACACTCTAGTCCTGCTGTTGCTGCCAGCGCTCACAACCACAGAGGTCGCTCCCCTGTCCCTTCCTATTCTCACAGCCACAAAGGCTGTTCCACAGTCACTGCCTGAACTCACAGCCACAAAGGCTGCTCCCCCGTCAATGCCAGTGTCCATGGTCCTGTCTCTCTGTCAGTCTGGGTTTTGGTCTGATGGGGCCGTGGCATTATCCACCCATGTCTGTCTCTATATGAGCATGCAGCTTTTGTTATATTCCCTGCCACACACTCTTCTGTCTGTTATTGACGTGGGTGCATTGTGCTTGTGTCATTTTGGCTGCATGCACTCCTGTCAATTCTTGTCTGTCTTCATGTCTGTATATCGCGTCCGTGTGCCCGGGTCGTGAGCTGTCTTCATGTTTGTACTGAGGTTCGGTCACTTCGGTAAGGTGTCGGGTGTGCCTGTGGCCGAACTCTCAAGTGTCTGTTCTTGTCGTGTTTAACGATTGGCATGAGTGTATACCGCCTCATTGTCTTGGCGATGTGCACTTATGCCAATCTGATGTTTTGCCTGCTTATGAGAGCATGCAGCTTTTGTTATTGTTTCTAGAGTGTCGTGTGCTCCTCAGCCTTACGTCATACCCCGCCTCCTTGTTTGCCCATTATTAATTTATTAGTTTCACCTGCCATGATTTAACATGCTTGATTTCTCTACATATTTAAGTCTCCTCGTGTTTGCTTCCAGTGCCTGTTTGTATTGTTCTCTAGCCTTGTTTTGTTCTACAGTCAGGGTTGGGAGGGTTACTTTTGAAATGTATTCCATTATAGAATACATGCTGTAAAATGTAATTTGTAACATATTTTGTTAGATTACTCAAGGTCAGTAACATATTCTAAATACTTTGGATTACTTCTTAAGCACTGATAGATTTTTTTCACTTGTTTTGACTATAAAAACTCTGGCAGTACTGTAAGACAAAATACACATTACATACTCATTAAAAATACATACTCTGAAAAACCTAAATATCTTATGCAGTGTTGTTTCTAAAACAAGATATATCAAATTGATCTTGTTGTAAGGATTTTTAGATATTTTTACACAAAAACAATACAAAAATTATTATTAAAAATATGATTTTTGCCCTAATATCAAAGGTCTTACTAGAAAAAAGAAATTATGATCCAACGTGAATTTTCTTGATAAAAAAAATATGATCATGCCTGGTAATGTTCATGTAAAATGGCTAGAAATAGCATTTTAGCTTAGCGTAAAGCTGACAATTTACACAAGGTTTATTTCTATTTCTTCTGCTCCAAACTTACTTCAAACTTACTTCTCTGTCTGCTCGTATGAATGTAACACATCATAAGAAATTGTTTCACTGCTGTTCAAATGCACTTTGGATCGCATCATTTATATGTATAAATGTTTTCCATCTGAAAGGACTAAATATTAAATGAAACAAATGAAAATAAAATGCAAAGTAATCTCTTCAGTAATCAAAACACTATTTGAATGTAACTGCATTCTAAATACCAATTATTTACATTGTAATTGTAGTGGAATACAGTTACTTATATTTTGTATTTTAAACACGTATTCCCGTTACATATATTCCGTTACTCCCCAACCCTGTCTACAGTCAATCCTGTGTCTGTTTATTCCAGTGTTCCAGTCGATCATGTTTCACTGTTCCTGGTCTCGGTCCAGTCGTTCCTGATTCTTTATTATTTAATAAAGTATTTTTGTTTTTTTTTAACGCTGTGTTTGGGTCCTACCTCACCTCTTTGCTACACACCCTTATAGAAAAGGCTTAAAACTAAAATTTCCCTCTAAGTTTTTTTATTTTTTCCTTTTCTCTTCCTTTCCCCCCACACCTAGCAGTCTCTTTTGCCCTGTTTTTTGCTGAGTGGTTAAGCAGATGGACTAGAAATCCATTATGGTCTCCCCACGCAGGTTTGAATCCTGCTAACTATGTTGTCAGTGGGCTTCAACACTTACGCTTCTGGCAACACCTGCGTACTTGGGGTTTGCGACAATACATGTCTTGTCAAAGCCTTTTAGAGGCAGTGTATGCTTTTTAAAACAGTTGCCAGAAAGGTAACCCTTCAAAACAATTGTGCTCCATGTATGCCTCTGAAAAATAAAGAAATTCATTCTGCCAGCTAAAGAAGCTAAGGCCTCTTTGTATTTAAGCAGATATGAGTGCGCTAATCTGAATCATGTAGCGGTTAGCACTCTACGCTGTGGCCACAGCGAACCCGGGTCATGGCATCTCTAGAAAATTATGTGTGTTAGGAATTAAATTAAACTGTCCGCATGTCTACGCTATTATTTAGGAAAATTAGCGACTTTGCATATCTCTAACAGTAATAAGTAGGAAATTGTATAATGGAATTAGCCACATTCAACCACCATTATAAGAAGGATAAATGACAAATGATCAAATTGTAAATCTGAATAAAATTCTCCACCATTAATATGTAATACAATGGCTCATTGTATCCGATCAAAATTTATATGTAAGGAATTAGCCTAATAAGGGAATTATGATTAATTCACTTATTGAAAGAATTAAAAGTGTACGTCTGATCACTTGGCCATGCTGAGTTGATATGAAACATCTGTTTATTCTTTAGAGTAATACTATTCTCATGGCTTATTGAAAATAATATCACAAATATGTTTAGATATGGTTCGAGCTTTGGAGCGCAGATCTTTTAAAAATCAATTGACGAGATTATCAAAATATACCACAGTCAAATTATCTTTGAATACAAACAAGACTTTATTACTAATCTAAACACAAAAACTAACACATAGACAAACATTAAAAACAGGTTGGTGAGTAAAGTGTGTGAATGAAATGATCTGTACAGAGAAAATGAACTTTATGGAGTCTAGAGACAATAACTTGAGAACAATTCAATATTTCTTTGAGTGCACCTCGATTTGCAAACCCCAAATATTTAAAGAGAATTACAATTGTACTTTTTAAAATCAATTGGTCACCATACATTTTTAGAGGGTTAAATGTGATTAAAATGGTTGTAAATGGAAAAAAACGGATAAAACATACACTTTCACATGTGTGTGTGTACAAATACAGTTGCACCCCTGCCCTCCCCGTACCGGTTTAATGCTCAAAACATGTGCTTATCTTAACTATAACGCGATAGGTTGATGACATGAGAAGATGGTCAGAGGTGTTGTACAGATATATTTTAATAACTTTGTGTTGTCTCTTGGAGTTTCATGAGCACAGAGGCATATCAGTACATCCACAGCTGAAGATAGGATCTTGTGTATTTATGAATGAAGTACTCTTGTTTTAAAATCTCCCCGCTCTGCTTCCAGTTGTTATGACATCACCTGAACACTTTTAAATAGTCATGATAGCTTTTGACAACTCTATAACCTGTAAATCCACTTTGCTAGCTAATTACACTTTGACATCAACACCATAGAAATCTATATAGAACCACTAAAACGGAAGTTACGAGACCAAATTTTCAAGATGGCTGCTTGCTAGTTTCTCTGTCGCATTCACTGGTAAGTTCATCTGCTGAAGAGTGTAAACAGTGACTCTGTGGCATTTTCAAAGCTTTCTGATTATTTGAGCAGTCCAACATGTCTTTTTCAAGGCTTGAGAATTGAATCACACAGAATTGACTTCCATATAGTATTTCACAATTTTCTCAAAACCGCATGTTAATGTTTAATCTCTCTTCAAATACCTGAGTTACAAAGGTTCAAATTGACAATGCACCCCATTTATGAGAGTAAAGAGAAACTTAGGAGAAGAACTTCAGAGAAGAGAAACCAGCACAAATAGTTTTAGCCATGCGCTGCTCCACTGCCGGTTTTATCACTTTTTCTTTGTATGTCTCTATATGCAAAGGTAAGTGCCATATGACACCACCACAAAACACAAGAATAATAATAATAATAAAAAAAAAAACGTATTCTCAGATCAGAAATCGGCTACAACCACGAGCAAGAATGTTCTTTCAGATTTACATAAGAAACACATATACACACACACACACACACCCACTAAATAATTTTCCACTAAATAATTTATTTCTAAATATCTCTAAATTGTAATTTTAAGATCTTTGCTGCAGTTGGGGGTGTAAAAAGTACTCCGAAATTATACTTAAGTGAAAGTATGGATACTGAGTAAAACTTTTTCTCAATTAAAAGTCTAAGTTTTTAGCCAAAAACATACTTAAGTTGAAGTAAAAAAGTATTCACGTTAATTTGTACTCAAGTATTAAAAAGTAAAAAGTAACTTTTTTTTTTTTTTAGCTAAAATGAAATCAAGAGAGGAGATTATGTGAGTGAGGATGCTGTTAAATTTGACTGGTTTAAGTCGCATTTTTACTGTCTCTGGCGACTTTAATATTTTTCCAGTGGCATTCGCAACCTAGTCCTAGAATCATGTTACAATAACAAAAGTTTTGCAAAATTATCTTTATGTTGCCTGTTGTACATAACACGTCACTTTCCTGGTGGAATGAACACTAGAGGCGCTAAAACAACAATGACTTTTATCCACTTTAACTTAAATCACAAGTAAAATGGCAGATTATCAGTTCATAAACACTTTTCACTGTGTTCCCCACACATTGCGTTATGACATCTAAAAACTTTTACTATAGCACATGACTCATACTAATGTTTGAATTACATAATCAATTACATTTACAAGCTTGTTTAAGTGTGATCAAATTGCACGGAAGCTTAACTGATAGAGTGTTGCATATGTGATATAAAGGACGATTCCTGAAGAGTCGACATGTGAGCCAAAAATGTCATTGAAGCAGTACCACCCCCCCCCCCCCCCCCCCCCCCAAAGGTCGGACAACACTCCACTCGTTTTGTTGACTTCAATCTCGATAGAACATTAATCTTTAAAATTTACATTTAAAATGTAAAATTTGTTTGAGAGAACATTACACTCGCTTTTAGCGCCACACATTGGACATTTTACTTCGGAACTACCCTGAGATGTGTAATGAACCACATCATTTTATTTAACATAAACATTTTCACTGTCAATCAGTGTTCATAGCATGGGAGAAGGCACTCACAAATTGTGATGTTAGAGAACCCAGCCCCTTTAGACATAATGAAAGTTTGAAGAAAGTTAGTAATGTTATTGGTTTTGTGAATTGTTTTCTTAGGTTTGCTACCAAACCTTGCTGTTGAGCAGGTGGATAAATTCAATAAAAGTCATACTTAATATTTACTCATATTCTATTATTTTTATTATCATTATTACCATCATCATCATTGCTGGTTTTATAGATTTTATTATAATTAATAGTTGCCTAACAACAACAACAACAATAATTTGGCAAATAGGGAGTATACATTTATAGATATAATTTAAATATGAAGGCAAGTGTAAAAAATAAATGACATTGTGACGAGGAGGAGGGCGTGGCCGGGCTGTGATGGTGCACGGCCGGCGCTGAATCAGCTGATCACCAGGAGAGTGAGATAAAGGGGAGCCGGAGGCGCCAGTTCGAGAGAGAGAGAAAGACGCATGCGTCCGCGTTGCATGTGTGTCTGTGTTTATGTTGGTTTAAGTTCATTTATATCATTAAACTTTACATTTACTGTTCAGCTGGTTCCCGCCTCCTCCTTGCCCACCTTTACCTGTTACAGTGGTGCTGAAACCCAGGAGGGAGGAGGGATGCGCTGTCGCAGAGTCCTCGCCGCTGCCATCCGCCAGGGGAGCAGCCGCGGCCGTCTGCCTGGGGACAGAAGGGTCACTGCCAGCCAACGAGTGCCGGAGGAACTGCTGCCATCTGCCAAAGAAGGGGAGGAGCAGTTCCGTCCGCCAGGGGCTGGAGGACTCGCTGCCATCCGCCGGGGAAGAAAGGAGCTGGAGTCGACCACAGGACAGAGGAGCGGTTGAGGACTGGGTGACAGCGCGTCCAGGAGCCAGCGAGCAAGTTCTTCTCTCTCTCTCCTCTCTCTCTCTGTGTGTCTCCTCTTGCCCTTTCCCTCTCCCCACGCCTCCCCTCGTCTCTTCCCCAGGTTCATAGGAGGCGGGGTGGACCACCGGCTGACAGAACGGCCAGAAGGGCAGCGTCTCCCCTCCAGAGATGGGGTGGGGGGGAGTTCATCAGACCGGTGGCCCCTCGGTCTGAATCGGGCAGGGGAGGAGTGTGATGAGGAGGACGTGGCCTGGCCGTGATGTGCACGGCCGGTGCTGAATCAGCTGATCAACGGGAGAGCGAGATAAAGGGGACCCCGAGGCGCCATGTGTGTCTGTGTTTGTTTGTTTATGTTGGTTTAAGTTCATTTATATCATCAAACTTTACATTTATTGTTCAGTTGGTTCCCGCCTCCTCCTTGCCCACCTTTACCTGTTACAAACGTACACATTTATTTACAAAAGCATCACTTGAATTGTATGTTGCCATGAGACACTCGATCTTTGTCAATCTGTAGTTTGTTGGATGCAGTGAAAAGGTGGCTTCAGTTTAGTGAGATGAAAGAAAATGATCTGCAAAAATGTAATGAGTACTTTTTAAGTTTAAATAAAATCATAAGGAGTAAAAAGTACTATTTTTACTTTGGAAATGTAATTACGTAAAAGTACAAGTATTCC